>NW_020440736.1:570412-573346 GCF_000699045.2 Agrilus planipennis | reverse complement strand
TCATAAACCGTTGTGGGGGCTGTCAGACACTATTTACCCTTTGATCGTGCAAACAGTAAAGTATTATTTTCGAAATGATTGATAGTACATTTCCTGAACATTTCCACCCCATATGCACAAATGACCAATAATAATCAACGGTGTTACAGCGGCCATCGTTGTAAATTCAAATTGTTTCGAATATGCAATACTGATACACACGCCATTATTTTGCAATTCTAAAATACATACGTCAATATACAAGGTGTGTTTTGGCAATAATTGTAACTATTTTATTTCTCAGTACGACTAGATTAAGAAAAATTATATTGAAAATATTTTAGTTATGAAATGTACTACTTCACTTTCGTTTCATTTGAATAATAACTTAATTCCTTTAATCTATTTATTAAAAATTTGTTTTGGCTCTAAGATAACGATTACCTTGTAAATAATTAAATAATGCATTAACCCTCCTATAATATCTGCTTAAAATAATTAACATAAAACGAAATATAGATAAAAGTACGAATTGCCTTGGTAGTTACAATATTATTGAAGTTGAATTGAATTTGATTTAAAAACAAATGATTTTCTTTACTAAAAATAAAAATTGCCAATTGTAGTATGGCTCACATATATTGTAATTCACTAATAATTTTAAAAACGTAATTTGTAAAACTTCTGTTATATATTTTTAATAAAAGTGGTGAAATAATAATTTGAAAATTTTATAATTTTACTTACCAATAGGCACGAAAACATTTAGATAAAGACAATCTTCGCTGGTTTCGAACGTTTGGTTAGAGATTATTTTTAAGAAAGGCATATCCTGTTTATTAATATCCTTTTCAGTTTGCAAGCAAGCCGGAGCAAATTGAGTGGCATTTTTGATATCGTCCCATGAAGGTAAAGTATTTGTTACAGGTGGGGCAAATCGCAAATTTTCGAGCGGTGGTTGAGCGTAGGGGATACCCAAAAATGCTAAAATCGTTTTAGTCCTTATCATTGATATTTCTTTTCCCATTATGGTGCCTTGACTTGGTATATCGACAGTTGGTGGATCACGACCAAAGCATGGACAAAAAATGAACAGATGTATGATTATTAACCGGCACATAATGTAAGCTGGAGAACAGAAATCTGAAGACTAAATTCACATTCAGTCAGTGCACGGAATTTAGAAATGTTGCGTGATTATTTCCCTCTAAGCACTCATGCAACCCCAGGCTATAAACTTCGATCAATTTCGGAACAGTGCTTATGCAAAAAATATATGGTTTGCTTAAATGTAGTAGCCTATTCACATCTTTAGGGGGTGACGTCTTGTTAGGGTGACCTAACAAGTGTAAATGTAATCGACAGCGACCTACTTTTTTATTCAGTAATTAATTATTTTTCGCTAAGGGTTCAAAAGAGATTGCTTTGATTTTTCTCGCACCCTCGCTTTTGTCCGTTTTTTACGATTAAAAAGTACAAAAGAAGAACTATAAAGCTGAAGAAAACTAGTTAGTAATTGTATTAGTATATAGTCCTAATTTAATAAAATCCGTATATCGAGTAAAGTACCACTCTTCTACATAAATAGTTTCTCATCAATGGTATAATTTATTAGATAATGGACCAACAACGCCGAATGGGGAAAAGTATTTTTAGTCCTTGATTAAATTACTAATCAACTCTCAGTGCCCAAGTATATTAAAANAATTTACACTATGAAACCTCAACAAGAAAACAGGAAATTTATATATTTCTTTTTTCTTTTATCGTCACTATCAATATACTAAAGCAGATCCCCTCTTTTACTCTTATCGTCAATAGAATCAATTTGTAGTCGAGTTAAACAAACTTGATTAATCACATTTATTAAATTTTACACATTCACATATTCCAAATTTTAACGGAAATTCTAATACACTGTTACATTATTAAAAAAAAACTTAATATCTGACTGAGGCATCAAATACAGTACAAACAGTCCCCGTAATTCACATCCGCAGGAAAATGTTTAGGTTAGGATTGCTCAAGAGTTGCAACATCTACGTGATGTACAATCATCTAGACCAATTTTGAAGGGCTTTTGAGGTGAACAATCGTATAAAACACAACTGGTCCACAAACAACATGGCGTTTATGTTAGGCTAGGAAAAGTTGAGGAAAAGCCATGTACTACTTCTCATATTTACAATAACATGAAAATTTCTAATATATTTTGTTTGTTTTTTAAAAAACTTTTTTTAGCATTTTTTGCATTAAAATATTTTAAAATAGTAAGTTTCACTATTATTTTTTCAATAATTTGGCTTTTTTTACTTTTGAAAAATATAATGTGTTATTATTTTTTGTTAATTATCTTAATGTTTTATTTAAAAAAATATCCCGATTTCATAAATACAGTACATTCTAAATTAATGGGTATATATAAAAACCTATGAATTAAGATTAAGATTTTATACATATTATTTATTGCATAAAGGAAGTATACATACAAACTATACTACAAGGTTTATTTTGTTGATGTAGAATTTATTAAAACATTAAAAATTGGTACAAAAAAGAAAACATTTTCATTAATAAGTGTAGGAAGATACAGCTTTTCACCTATCGACATACTGATATGTTTGAAGATTGTCATCATTGCAGTAAGGGTGCTTGTATTGTTTTGTTACTTGATAGTACAAATGTAGGAAATTATGTACAGTACATTCATTATTAACTATTACTTTTTAAAGCGTTAAAAATTTTTGTATTTTTCATTTAATTTTCCTTAATTATGTATATACTATTAAAATATCTACAGGGTGGCTCATGATAAGGATTTTCCAAAAAAGCAAAACATCCAAAACTATAACAATCATAAACTATGCACATATTCATTAACTGAATATTAATTAATTGTCAAAACTACTCGAAGTAACAGTGCAGCTTTGCAATTGTTGCAATAAACCACGTATT
>NW_020440736.1:554582-567096 GCF_000699045.2 Agrilus planipennis | reverse complement strand
ACCAACAACGCCGAATGGGGAAAAGTATTTTTAGTCCTTGATTAAATTACTAATCAACTCTCAGTGCCCAAGTATATTAAAAAATACAGTTCCAGAAAATATAATTATTTAATCAAAAAGACAAACATTATATAACAGCTCCTAAAACTGGACTAATTCTTTAGTTAAATTGAAATTGTTAAAAAAGTTCAGATTTTTCTTTTTTTAATAAAGAAAATGTTTTAAGAGTGATATATTATACTATATGGAAAATATTTCTTAATAATGCCTAAAAAGTTTCTATAAAACATTTTTGCAATGTGTAATGTACACAAAAATATTAAAATTATTTATTATTTTGAACACTGGATTTTTTTTTAATCGCCCTGTATATTACGTTTTAAAATATAGCCATCTAGTGTTAAAAATTGAACTCTATCGTAAATTGCTTACAAATTTTTGCCAAATTTGCGCTACCACTCACTGAATAGGCGAACAACAGGTCAAAAACTTTTTATGACCTGTCGTCGCTGATTTTGCCATATATGCATTATCTATGCATGTTTGCATATTATGTTGCATATCAATAAAACTGCATTTGTACTACTTAAGAGGGATTAGTACGAGATAATTCATATACCAATTAAAGGTAAAAATATTTTTCGTATATTTTAATTTCTTATCAAATACCATTTGACCTTTAAAAAGATATCAAAAGTTATTTTGTCCCAGATTTGTTCTTGGGTGTTACTTAATAAATTGTTCAATTATTTAGCTAGAACAGTGCGGTTTATCGTTCGATTCATATATACGTTTCTATTTTCTGTTTCTTGTTTTATTTACCAATTAAGATGGGGGGTAAATATTCGTCAATGGATCCAATGGAAGTTGAAGTTCCTGAAATTGAGGCTCTTTTTCAACGTGATGGATATTTAAAAACATATGAGAGAGAAATACGACGCCGGTAAATACTTTTAATTTGCAGATGACATTGTGAAGGTTAGGTATATATATGCATGTAAACAATATATATACCAATTTCCATATATAGTCAAATGTATTTGATAATTTCGGTGAAATGCCAGTTTAAGGAATGTATTTGTTATTGTTTTATGTACTTTTGTTCTTAGGTATGCGTGCTTTAAAGATACTATAGAAAAAATAGAAGAAGTAGATGGAGGTTTAGATAACTTTTCAAGGAGTTACGAAAGATTTGGAATAAATGTACAGCCTGATAATTCAGTTGTTTGTAGAGAATGGGCCCCTTCTGCTCAACAGCTGTTTTTAACTGGAGAATTCAGTAAGTCTCACTATTGTCACATTAAGAATTAACATATTAACTATTTTCTGTTTCTGTTTCTTCATTGTTTTCAATGTCACTGTTATTTAGATGGCTGGAACAGAGAAAGTCTGCCTTTCAAAAAATTGGAATTTGGAAAGTGGGAACTTATTTTATCCCCTAATCCAGATGGTTCTTGTCCAATACCACACAATTCAGAAGTTAAAGTAATTATATAAACTGCCTGTTCTATCATATTCTAATTTTAAATTTAATTTTAATAGATAGTTGTACAAACACATTCAGGAAGTAGAGAAGACCGTTTGTCACCATGGGCAACTTATGTTGTAGAACCACCAAAAGTAGAAGGTACAATATACAGACACAAATTATGGCACCCACCTAAACATGAGGTATATGTTTATTTGATTTTTTGATTTATTTATATATTTATGCCAGATACAAAATTACATAGAATAAATGTAATTGATAACTAAAAAACATTTGAATCCAGCAGCAGGTACAAAACCTGCCAGTCTGGCTAATACTTAAAAATTAAAAAACATGAAAGCAAAAAAAGGTATGATAATAGTGTGAAATAAAGATAGCATTAAATGTTGAATAGAAATAAAAACAGTTTACTTGTTTAATTTACTTTTTTTAATATTCAATCTTATTCATCCACAAAAGAAGTTTCTCACTCCAGAACTTCCTGTTAAATTACCCTAATGTTTCACTTTTTCTTAATTATTATTTTGTTTATGTTGTACAGAAGTATGAGTTTAAACATCCCAGACCACAAAGGCCAAAGAGTCTCCGCATTTATGAATGCCATGTGGGCATAGCCACTTCAGAACTTAAAGTAGGAACTTATGATAATTTTACTGACAATATTTTGCCTCGTATAGTAAAGCAAGGCTACAATGCAATTCAGTTAATGGCTATAATGGAACATGCATATTATGCTTGTTTTGGTTATCAAGTAACCAGTTTTTTTGCGGCATCTAGTAGATATGGTACACCTGAACAGCTGAAACGTTTAATAGATAGAGCCCATGAACTAGGATTATATGTTTTACTTGATGTTGTTCATTCACATGCTTGCAAAAATGTTCTTGATGGCCTTAATATGTTTGATGGCACTGATGCTTGCTTCTTTCATACTGGAGCAAGGGGAAATCATCCTTTGTGGGATAGTCGTTTATTTAACTATTCTGAAATCGAGGTGCAAAGATTTTTACTATCAAACTTACGGTGGTGGCTAGAAGAATATCATTTTGATGGATTTCGTTTTGATGGTGTAACGTCAATGCTTTATCATTCAAGAGGCGTTGGACAGGGATTTAGTGGACATTATGATGAATATTTTGGTCTAAATGTTGACACGGAAGCTGTGGTTTATTTAATGGTAGCTAACTACATGGTTCATAAATTTCATCCTGAGGCAATAACAATAGCCGAAGATGTTTCTGGAATGCCAGGAACCTGCAGACCTGTCACAGAAGGTAATTTTGAATTTGCGTTTAGGAAATAAATTCCATGATAGATCTAATAAGTAAAGTGCTATATTATGGGACTAGTTTTTTAGTATACTGGTGAACAAATTTTGAAATAACATTTATTCAACAGGTTGTCTTGGATTTGATTATCGTCTAGCAATGGCTATTCCTGATAAATGGATTGAATTACTTAAAGATACAAAAGATGACGATTGGAATATGGGAAATATCGTTCATACCCTCACAAATAGGCGATGGATGGAAGGAAACATTGCGTATGCAGAGTCTCATGATCAGGCACTTGTAGGAGATAAAACAATTGCCTTTTGGCTGATGGACAAAGAAATGTATACACACATGAGTACCATATCTGAACCTTCTGCCATAATTGATCGTGGATTAGCACTCCACAAAATAATAAGACTCATCACTCATGCTCTTGGGGGCGAAGGTTATTTAAATTTTATGGGAAATGAATTTGGTCATCCTGAATGGCTAGATTTTCCCAGACAAGGAAATAACAATTCTTATCATTATGCCAGAAGGCAGTGGAATTTGGTAGATGAT
Organism: Agrilus planipennis; assembly: GCF_000699045.2. NCBI lineage: Eukaryota > Metazoa > Arthropoda > Insecta > Coleoptera > Buprestidae > Agrilus > Agrilus planipennis. The sequence continues at coordinate 563,772 of NW_020440736.1, read as the reverse complement.
GAGCTCTTAAAATATAAATATTTAAATGCATGGGATGCCGCAATGAATCATTTGGAGGAAAAATATGGTTGGCTGCACAAAGATCCTGCTTATGTAAGTTGGAAACATGAAGATGATAAAGTCATCGCATTTGAACGAGCTGGTCTTGTTTTTATTTTTAACTTCCATCCAACTAAAAGTTTTACCGATTATCGTGTAGGAGTTAATTATGGAGGAGTTCTAAAAATTGTTCTTTGCTCAGATGACACTCAATTTGGAGGTCATGGGCGAATAGATACCTCTATGACGTACTTTATACAAAATGAGGGCTTTGCTGGGCGTTCACATTCATTTCAGGTATGTAATCTATATCTTTGTAAAGTGAAAAGTGTATTTTTTAATAATTTACATTCTTTTGTAGGTATACATACCTTCCAGAGTAGCCTTAGTGTTTGCCCCCAACTGATAAAATAAATTATAATAATATCTGTTCAAATTGATTTATATTGCTGTTTTAACTTCATATATGTTGTATGTTATTTTATCAATATATATATATATTTTTGAAATAGAAACTTAAAAAAATAGTATTTAGCATTATTTACTTTAGAGGAAAGATTATAAACTTAATGTTACATTAATAAGTAATTCAGAGTAGTTTTCTGCAAAATAAGTAAAATAAAGGGAGCTGTATAGTTAAATTAAATACAAATACAAGAACTACAAATATATTGGAGAAATAAAAAAGTAACGAAGTAGTTATAAAATAAATAGCCAACAACTAATTAAAAATTATTGTTCATCTAATTAGACGTTTAAAATTCTTAGAAGCAAGGTTGGTTGCCTATAAAAGGCGTGAATTAGTTTACACATATTTATACAAATTTGTAGCATAGCTTTCTAATTTTTCATTTAACAATGAGTTACTTCTTTATAATTACTTAAATATTGAAAGGTTTTCAAAAACCGAAGTATAATTATTGTAAACCGGGTAGCACCTGTAAATATCTTCGGGTAGGTCAATTTAAAATTTCAATTTCTCGTTGTTGGTAATACTGCTGAATCTAGTTTCTAACGAATTGTACATTACATGCAGGTTTGTTTAAAAGTAGTAAACATCATTCCATAAGAAATAGTCTCATAGGCAATTACGGACTGATTTGAATAAATTAAGAAAAAGGTAAAATTAATGTATTAATTTTAAATTTCTTGTTAAGTTGCGGAAACAACCGAACAGCATTGTATCGGACTCCATTTCCTATGGTCGTACATCTCATGCTGTGGGAGTGTGTTACGTGCGGGTAATTGTGAATCTGAATTGTGTAGTGTTGGTACTTTCGTGTGCCAAAATGGCAGAAAGTGCAGAGAATAGCTGCGATCAGTTAAAACACACAGGTAATTAAACAGTGATATTAATGTTCTTACCCTTCATCTCTAATATGTAGCTTGTTTTGTGGAATTAACAATCAAGGTTTTTATGTTCTGCAATATTACATAACAAGAAGAGCCAAACCATCTGTAGTTCATGTTCTTATTTTATTACAAATACATAAAAAAACAGCTTTTTATTAAACGACAATTAGGTAGTGCTAAAATAATTAAACTAGTGCCATTCTTGTTGCTCGCTTGACGATAAAAGTGGTACTTCATTTGCTTGGAAAGATTATTGATATTATTCGCCTCAACAATCTCTAGACAAGTCTTGTTCAATCTTAAAATATGACGGTATTGTATTTTGAATATTTTCGTATCTAAAAATGCCCCTTAGGCATTGCAGAGTTCAGTAATCTTACGGAATGCATACGTTTACCGGTGTGGTTAAATTTGAAAAATACGTAAAAACTATTTTTGTCGATGGTTTGTACTTTTCATTGTCATTGCATTCAATACTTATGTTATCAGCAAAGCATAAGCTGATAGTCAACCCTGTTTAGCACAAATTTATTATCAGTAAATGTCATCTAAAATTTCCAGTGATTTCACCTAATTTATATTAGCATACTAAACAACTTGGGCAACAACAACCTTTTCAGCTTATGCCAAACGTATGACTCTTTCTAATTTGCACCAAATTTGCAAAATTCACATTTTATTCGTTTAGTCGTTGTGTACAAACATAGTAAATGAATTATACATATTTAAATACTTCTACACCTGTCTAAAGGGGGGTTTCTCCCTCTTACAGGTTTCGTGTATCTCCTCAGGAAGAACTTGCTAATTGCTGGTTAATAATAATAAAGTTATTAATTCACGAATTGTTAAAATTATTTAAAAAAATTAAATTTACTTTAGTATGTACATATATGATTTAGGTATTTCTTTAATTACTAATTCTTAAAGATATTGTTGTTTTGTCACATTATCTGGTATTTTTTCATATATTTCCGTTTTCTTGCTTAATTGTGTACCCACACATTCTTTTGTGGTTCTATTGATGCAATTTCTCATTATATTTGTAGATAAAATACCTAAATTTACTTTCCTTTACTAAAAATGTTTTACATATTTAAGATGTCAAGATGTAACACTAAATCATAAACATGAGAATGTGTAAATTAGATTAGTAAGTAATAGTGGCACAATTTCTTACTAAAACTGTAGGAGTAAATTACATAGCAGCTAGTAGTTATTATGCAATATAAAAAGTTCTATTTGCCTTTGAACTAATCTAACTTGTAATTCAAGTTTACTTTTATAAAGGAGGTACGTAGTCAATTATTTTTAAAAATGTGCAAAACAATGCCAACTTTTGCTTGTTTATATTCAATTTCTTTCCATTAATTTACATATAAAAATTTCTATCTAACATTTTAAAAAGGAAGGTTTCTGCATAGCGTTATTGAAGCACAAAAGAAAATCTGTAATATGTTAAATATTTGCTGCAATTAGCTTTCTTATTTCTAAAGACCTTGTTACTGATAACTATAAACGATTTGCAATATTGTTCTTACAAATACCTATATTCAATTATTTACGGTTTTCACCATGAACAACATTTATTTTTTATGGCTGTTAATTTACTGGTATCCATTTCATCAATTTTTCAATGTAATCGTTTTGTAGTCATAAACCGTTGTAATAGCAAATTCCGTTTACAGGATGAGCAAATTGATTATTTTTTTAGCATATTACTGACAATTGATTTTATTATCTTGATAGTGTGATTTGAATCATTCGGTAAGGGTGTAGTATTAACCTTTTTTTTTTGAAGTCGTTTCCTTACAATTGTTCATTCGTAAAATTTAATTGTACATAATATAAACAAAATAGTCAAGCTTGTATTAACTTAGTACATGATTTCGTACAGTATTTTAAAGCAGTTGGTTCAACTTGCTTGTCATGGTTTTTAAAATGTCTATTTTAAGAAACAAATAGAGCAAAAGTGCGGAATTTAGTGCATCTGTGTTGAGCATAGTTTGTCCCTTAAATTTATTTGAATGGCCGAGGTGAAAACGTATCACAACAACCCAATCTGTACTTTTAATTAATTCTATGCTTAGAACTCTGCTAATTATTTTTCAAAAAATAAAATATATATATACGTTTGTTAATCGAGTAAAAATCGAGTTCAAAAATAATTGATTTGAAATTTTTGTATTCCAACAATGTAAATAATCTGTTCGTTTGGTCTTATTATCAAAAATTAATTTTCGCTACAATAAGTATACGTAAACATAATAATAATAATATTTAAACTTTGTTTATCAAAAGAATGCTTTTCGTAATCATAGCTATATTTATTTTATACATTAAAACTTATTAATAATACTGTAATTACAAAATTAGATATTATAAGTTGGAAAAAGACATTGGTGTAAAATAATAGGATACTTTGCAAAATATACCTATGTATAGGGATATATTAGGACCTTATTTCGTCTTTTTTGCAAAAAAAATTAGGCATTTTTGTATTTAATTATGCAATACTTTTTTGATCAGATTAAATAAAATTTAGTTTTGAGTATCTGTCAACAAAGAAACTTCAAAATAAAAATTCAAGTTTAGTAAAAATACATCAATCTCAAATTTGTAAAAAATTCAATAGCTCATAGTATGCTCGACATTGACCATTTACAATTAGTGTTATTTTGGTTGCCTAATATCAGTGGGTACTAATCAATTAATTAGTTCTTAGTAATGTCCATTTTTTTTTATTTCTATGTTTTACTCGAGTACTTAGGTGATTAATAGAACCGATTTAATTTTAAGGAATTAAAAGTAGATAACGAGTTAAACTGTTGGCTTTTTAGATAAAAGTTGGGACAGCAGGATTATGATTATAAAACACAATTTCTGTTGAAAAGTGTATGATATATATATGTAGGTGTTACCGTGAAGTTGAAAATTTTCTGTAATAGTTTTTGTTCGTATAAACATTGGAAAGTAAAGTGACCCTACAAGATGCACCCACGTAGTTTAATACACACATGTATCTTGTATACTAAGGAGCAGTACACAAATATACTCGGGTAAATAAAATAGTGGACATCATCTTCGCAGGGTCCGCGCAGCGATTAGCGATAGGTGAACGTCAATACATGATTATTGTTACAAATATATTTTAATAAGTTTGTGCGCAAGACAATTTCGTCATATTCTTTGAACAAGTTTGTTAAAAGAATGAAACCGCGGTAGTGCACGAGGTGTTTGAGTCACGAAGACGTTGCGCGTGCAGTAATACAATGATTTATTAGATCGCACCAACTCAAGTGCACAGTGTAAATAAATAGACGTCATGGGACCTGACGTAGAATTAAGTTTGAAGGGCACGGACCTGAGCGGTACCCTTGAACACTTGCGAAATATTTTGGTCAACTCCTTGCCGAGGGAAAACATCGGCCAGCGGGATAGGGATAGGCTTAAGAGACAAGCCCGATTATCCCGATCGTCTTCCAACGCCGTAGGTAGGGTATTTATTGGTTTTCGTCAAATTTTGTTTTTATTATTTTATTAAAATTGTAAAGTATATGCCACGGGTAAAGAGCAGTTATTATTTTTGAGTTCAAATGACAGTTTTTAAAATATAAATGTATTAATATTAACTATTATGCAATTGGGATTTAAAACTTGTTTTTTTAATGTCGGCAAAGTGTTATCGGTTGTTTAGTATTGTAAAGTAGATACATATAGTATATGGGTCAGGCAATTCCTAAAAAAACGAAGGCCAGGAGTTGCCTAATTAGTTTTCAATACTTAACTAAAATTAGTTTCATTATGGGTCCGCTAAATTGCGGAACCTTCAGGAAAACTTATTTGCTGATACCTATCATGTATTACATTTAAATACACTGATTTTTCTATTATACCAACCATAATATTATTATAGTTTTATTTTTAAATTGATGAAAATTCGTTTCCCTACTACTTCCTTAATTGCGAAATATCGATAAATTACATTTCCATTAAGTTAAATAACTTTTAAATCAATTCAAAATTAACAAAAGGTTTCTTCGTTTCATTTAATATTAAAGAAAATGTGCTTTTAAAGGTATTACTTGTCTACGTTGATTGATACAGAAAATTTGTTGATTTATTACTATACACTACAGTGTTAAAAATTTCTTTCATATAAGTGCATTTTCTCCTTATTTTACCGAGAATTTGGTACACAACCAAAAACTTTCATAGTCGTATTTAAAATTATACTCGCGATCAATTAAAAAAAAGTTTTATGTGTGCAATTAGAAAGTACTACGCGATTTTCTACTGTTGGAAAGAAACATTAAAAATTAATCCGAAAAGTTCTGTTACTCATGTTCGTGTTCTACTTAATTTTTATAATACTAATTTTTGTTTTTCATAGAAAGTTACTTTTAATATTTTGCACCATCGTCGCAACTAAGCGTTGTTTTATTTGCTAGAAAAGATTGCAACCGTTTTTGATGATATACAATCAAAATTTACTTGTTCATGTCACTTACAATTTAATTAGAAATGGTCACTGTTGAGTACCCATCACATTCGTAATTAGACTAGATAATTGTTAAAAAATGGATTTTACACAGTAAATAAAATTAAAATAAACTTAACAATTCTTAGTTATAATAATAAATAAATTTGATAAAAATCCAAATCTCTAGATTACTATAAAGTACTCTTTGTAAAGTTATTACAATTGCTTTTTTATTTTCGTATAACAAAAAGTAACCTTTCATTACTTTGCCATAATTAATCAATAATAACTCATTTCGTGATGATCGACTGAGTAATTAAGGCGTGAAATCGACCATATAAAACTAATTTTTCTGTCCCTCTGGAATACTATTTTTTATTTTTAAAGTGAAACTTCTTTAGGCTCGAGGAGACTTAAATCACAAAGCCATGAGACGACACGTTTTGCAACGTTTTGTCTCGCGAAACGATAAGCCATGAGAATAAAAAGGTTTATTAGTATTACAGTTAGTTGTCATCTCATTTGTTATAGTATAATGTATATTTACTATACCGTAGTGCTAAATTAATTTTTTTGTTATATCTGTGCAGTTATATTACACTAAGAGTATTACAGTAAATGTTTATTTAACAACAATTAATATTTATTTAAGAGTGAGTATTATGTATCAATTCTAATTCCTTGTAGTGGACTAAAGATAAAATATGTTGGAAAACATAAATCCTGAAAATTCTCGTACTCTCTTTTTCTTTCACCAATCATTACTTATTCGTTATAAAGGTATAGAGATAGCCAAAGAAGTTTCACTTCTTTCACGCGTACTGAATTGTATCTGTTTTTTTAACAGCATTTCTTTAATTATTTGTTTTTATAACCCTTTTGGGATATACTGTAAAAATGTACATAAATGCTAAAACATAGATATGCATATATGTAAAAACATTTATTTAGAACAGCTATTGAATTTTTAAACCTTTATATGTACATTCAATTGTCTGTGTGTTTCCTATCATTATATGTATTATTAAATTATTGTTGTCTTCATTTGGTTTGCGTTAAGAACAATTACATCGTTTGCATAGATATTCGCAGTCTGTAAGGTATGTATCCTATAACAGCAAGTGTGAATTCGCGAATTGCTCAGAATTATAATGTTATTATTTTTGCCCCCCTTCTCTCCTATGAATAATGTTCGATTGACGCACACCAATGAAATGTATGAGGTAACTCTGTAACACCTTATCATGTCGGTACTCTGTGTATACTATTATATTCTGTATGGTGTTATTAAGGTGATATTTTAGGCGTTACAAGGACGCTAATGGAATGTTGGAATACTTTATATGTGTGTAGGGAAAGGAATTATACATAATATTTACTTTTTCTTGTCGGTCACGTTGGTGACGCGTTCGTAGTGTTGGCAATTTTGATAATGTGCAATTTACATTTGCCCCAAAGTCGTAGCACCTGTAAATAATTAAAATATTAATTACATATCTTCTGTAACTTTGTTAATTAATAAAAATAATATCGCGAATGCGTACTTGAAGTAATTGTATTTGCAAATACATATAATATATTATATCTGCATACTGTAAAACCGGATTTGAATTGATGATGAATATTTAATGAATTGATGACCATGACGATACTGATAATAAGTTATCCGCTGTATAGAAACAATGAATAATATCTTTAAATTGAAGATATAACCGAAAACTTGCGTGGATTTCCAAAATTAAAATTACATTACAAATATGATAAATTTCGTGAAATCGATAAACTTGATCATGGGCCGAAGACACTAATGTATCACCCTTCCCTTCCACTAACACCTAGGCAGTTTGATTAAATTGTAATAATATAAAAAAAACACAATAAAAACAGATAAGTTTTGTCAGTTTTGCGATTAGTTGTTGTAGCAACGAAGGCTATGACTAATAGGTAGTTGTTATTTTGCATTACGTTTTGGAATGGTTCAAGTGTTTGTTTCTAATTTAGCTATTTACTATCAGTTACTACAAATACTTTAATTTGCGTCAATTTTATAATAGGTACCATATAGGTACAGCATAGTTGTTTGATAGTGTAAGAAATTTTTAAATAAAATTTAACGAAGAAATCAACAACCTTAGGTACAGAACAATTGGTTTATTTTAATTTATACTTAGAAAAACTTATGTCTAAAGTATAATCGTAATGTAATATTAATGATTGATTTTTTTTTACGGCCAAACAATAACAGAATATTATATGTATTTTTTTGTACAGTAAAAAAATATTTTGAAAGATAACGTATCTAATCTGCTCCAAACATTGTACGTGAGGTACCCGCGGTATTAAGTATATTAGTACCTATTTAATTGATGCACTTCCAAGGACGATAATTTTATGACATCATTAATAAGGATGATAAAATTATATGTTATTTATGCTGTTAAAATTAAAAAAAACTCGCCCCTAATAACTATAAATACATTAGGTTTTTATGTGCATGTTTTTAGTTTAGTTCTGTTTTTACATTTTTGAATCTAAAAAAATATTTTTTAGGATAAATAGTACACAAACTAATATGTAATTATTATTAATAAGATAACCTTTGGTGATTTGTAAGTCACAAAAAAAAAGGGCAAAGTACGTACATATACGACGGTTTTGTTACATTACTATCAACTGAAATAAATAATCGTAAAATTGTGATTAAAAAGAATTGCCTGTACTGAAGGTAAATTTTAATATGTACCTGTATGCGGTTCACACTTATAATGTGCATGCAAAGATACCCGTCTGTCAACATTACCTACTATTTTAAAAATAGCAAATTTATAATTCTACATTATATCATCGTCAATTAAATACAAATAACTAACACCTGTAGTTTCGAATTCTAATGTTCTTAAATAGCTTTTATTTCGAATAAACATTTTACAAGAAGTACATAACACAATAATCCATTAACAAGTGAAAAGTTTTCTAATTCAGTAAATTGTAGAATTATTTATTAATATTTTGCGGATAGAGACCAGGGTGTGGATTCGTCATTAGAAATTGTCCAAATCGATACGTAGAGTAATTAGTGATACGCTATAATTTGTTGCATTAAGCCTAATTAAATTTCAAACGGACAAGATACACGCGAGTTAATTTGCAAGGAAGTCAAGGACCATAAAAATTTTAATCAATTATTTTTTTGTATACATGAAATTGAAAACTAGCAAATACACAAAATGTATCTTCAAATTTCAAGAAAATTATTAAGTATATTTTTATTTTGTTTTTTTTTTTTTAGTTTTGGAGAAAAGTGTTATATAACTCACA
>NW_020440736.1:535970-553655 GCF_000699045.2 Agrilus planipennis | reverse complement strand
ATATATAATATATGCCACAATAATATAATATTATACATACAGTCGGTTTTAAATTTGTAACTGTTGTTGCTAAATCATGCTTAGTTAAAACAGAATAATATTTTAGGTGCAACAATGCACTGGTTTGCGTATGTGGGGCCAGATCCCCCTGAGTACGAAGGTAACGATATGTTTGAGCAATGTTTATATTTGTTTTTTTTTTTCTGTTTTACATTAATGCATCTACATGAGTTTGATGTTAAAATTAATTAATTAGCATATAATTGCATCCAAAATTGATTGTTAATAATGTTTGGTTTGCCTATATTATTTATTGGTTAAAGCTTGTATTGCATGCTATGTATGCAATAGAAGTGTGAATATTATAAAGTACTTAGGAGGTACCTAATTATTTAGATTATAAATAGATGTTTTGTACAATTAAAAAAAAATCGAAAAGAGGGGATTGTTCTTTACGATAAAACTAAAAGCATTAAATAAGTATATTGTTATAATTAACAATATAAAATTAAGTACTTATGATTATAATTTTAGTATATATAAAATTAATGGTAATTAGTCTTTCAGTATGCTTTTATTTTTACGTAATGAGAATAGGTAGGTAAAAATTACATTATGGTTTACTATTGCAAAAACAAAGATTAGTAATTGATTGAAATATAGACGAAATTTTAAATCTTTCTAGAAAGCTCAATAAAATCTTGATTTAAGTTCTACAATTGAGTGTTTCATGAATACATGTATTTGTTACTCTTGAAAATTTTTAACAAAAGATTTTCCTGCTTGCAGCCTAAAGTTACTGTTATAAAAGCGACAAAGAATCGATATTAAATGGGAAATCAAAAACTGGGTTAGTCTTATCTTTTGTGACTTAAAAAATATACCTGTAAAAGACTAAAGTTAAAGTACCCTTGAAAGGATAGATGACCCTTTTGCGTAGGGAACTATTAATGTATTAAATACAGTTAGTTATACATTAACACCACATAAAATTGTTTAATTCGGAATTGTAGTTTCTCATATTTTTGTATGTATTGTGGTATTAAATTTCTGTAATCTCTTACTAATATCGTTAATGTGTTTTGCTGAAATGTTTTTGTTTTTCATATATGCACCTAAACATTTCTAATATCTTTTGCTTACGTGCTGATGAACTTAAAGATTTGTAATGAGATTTTATCTATTTCTAACTCAGCTTGAAGGTGAAATATAAAATGTTTAGTTAGAGACTAACGATGACACCTTGGGTGACGAAACGCGTTTTCGATTTCTAAATATTTTTGTTTTATGTGTGAAACATAGAGTTTTAATGTTTTATATAGTAATCGTCATATGATGCATAAAAATTTTATACTTTTTTATCTAGATGTAACAGCAACTAAATTTTATCTGTAAGATGTACAATTAATTTTCTCTTGCGTAGGACGATAATTAAATTTTATTTTTTTTTATAATCGACATATCCAACTCCAATTACTTGTTAGGGGGTGATAAGAAAACAAGCCTAAATATGGTAATTGCGTTTTCTTGGTAATATTGGAAATTTTTTGAGTCTACGTTTTTTACACAGTTGATAAAAAATATTAGTACTTTAATAACAGAGTAATTAAGCTCATTACATATATATTCTTTTACTATTCATGTACTCAACGACTAATGTATGGTATATTTTGATTTAGACGAGCGGGAAAGTAGATTAAAGTCATTCAAAGAAAGGCAAAATGAAGAGAGATACAAGAAATTGGAAGAAATCAAGGCACACGCAATGGCAGCGCAACGATTTAAAGAGCAAAAGGAACAAGAAAGAAGAAAACGTATGGAAGAGCTTAAAATGAGAGAGGAGTCACATAGGCAGCAGGTAGAAGAGCGGAAAAAAATGATCGAAGATGCTGAGAGGGAAAGACTGGAGTCTATTATTAGGAGAAATCAGGAAAGGGAAGCTAGGATAGAAGCGAAGAAAAAAAATGAAAGGAGTTCCATGGTTTTTGCTTTCGGCTCGTCTACTCCGCGTATGTTAGAACCTTTAGATAATGCTGCTTCTTTTTGGGGTCATCGAAGGGCTACATCAACACACAATATCACCTATAACGCAGCTCCCCTTACAAGGCGACAGTCAGAAAGAGAACTAGATGGGGGAAGTAAAAAAAGGGCTACTTCTGCTGGAGGTTTAGAAAGGTCAGAAGGTATGTATGTGACTTAAACTACCACGTACGTTGGTTGTAGTTTGTATTTTGCAACAGGGAAAATGCAATTATTGTTTAGTTACAACTGTTTTATCAGTTTCATTTATTTAATTGTCGTAGGAAGGTTGTAGCTTTGTTTATATTTATTTTTGCGATAGCGACTAAAGTTATTTTTGTTTTTGATTATTTGAATTAATCAGGAATATCTGTGTATATCTTACCAAACAACTATTTCACCTTATATATTTCTTGGCTCTCTGTCCACATTCATAGGGTGTCCCAAAGTATTTTAAGAACATAAATTTAAATTTACTTGCAGTAATGCACAGAGGAAATTACCACAACTAAAACCTGACATCAAAATTTGCAAGAAGTTTACGTAAAATTTTTTTCAAAATGCATTTTCTCTATTGTATTTATTTGTTTTCAATGAAGACAGAAAAATGGATTTATTGGTTTCCATTTACACTCTGTAAGGTCCTTGACGTGGCCAAGATATATTATTTTTTCAGATATGAGAATGTCTACGTCTATGTATGAGGTTTTCCATTGGGAAGCCACGTCTGACTCTAGTATGTCCCACATTCCTCCTGCACACCCAAACATGTTCAACACTTCATCTCTTGGTACTATAGGATATTCACTGATTGCGAATTGCCAGTTTTCATGCACTTATTCTGTTCCTTTCTTTATTTGCTTCGTTTCTTCTTTTACTTCTTGTGTAATGCTGTGCAATCATCTTTTATTTGTACCCCCCTTTCTCACAATATAGTATTTACTTACATTCCCCATTTCTGGCACCTTTTAGTCATTCCAAGCGGTTTGTGTTGTTACATATTCTCTTTTAGAATTTGCAAATGTATAAAATCAGTAACAGTGGAAGTCATTATTTTCTTAAATTTTAATAATTCGTATTAAACTTTACACCTTGATCTGCTTATTTTTAAAAAGTGCAATATTTTTGTTCATAAGGTTTTTTTTTATTTTAAAAAAATGACCTACAAGAACAATTTCGTCAGATATAATTGAAAAAGTACAGTTCAATTTTTGTGTTTATTCTTCATGTTCTTCATACAATTTTTAGTGTCAATGTGGTGTTTGATGTTTTTGCGATAATTTGTAATGCCTATTAAAGTGTAAAAATATTACTTTTTTATGTAAATACTGCCAAGTAACGCAATAATTTGCCAGTAGCACTAAAAGTTGAATCAACAGTTATATTCCAATCATTAACTTTAAAACTATAAGCTTTGTGATAATTTAAACTATTGAACATTTTCAAAACCGAAATAGCAGAATGCACATTGTCTGTTTTTTTTTTTAAATATTTCATTATATGAAGTAAGCGATTGATGATTCCAGTATGAACGCATTGGTGAAGGGAAGCAAAATGTGTCATTAGAGCAGCAGATATTTTTTTTTATTTGTTTAAAAGTTTTCTAATGAAAACGTCCAAATTTTTGAATCCCGTTTACTAATTATATTGATTGTTAACTAGGATAGTCGCAGGATTATCGCTTGGAATGACTAGAATAATTATCTTGTATTTTTAGCGTAGTAATTTTAGCTTTTGGGTAGCTACTTACTATTTATGTTACAAAAGTTTATATTTATATATGATATATTAAATTTTTAAGCACAAAATCTGGACTACTAGTTCTCGTATTGAAAAAACTTGTCGACATAGCTTTGTATATGTTAAATTTGATTGATATAATAAAGTAAACAATGGAAACCTTTTTATTTTGTAGCAACAACACCTCAGTACCCAGCAGGATGTGTAAGTGGGTACGTAGGGCGTCGTAGAACTGATCTGATGCCTACAATCCCATCAAAAGATTCACCGACAACTCCGCCCCGCAAACCATTCGCACGTTCACCAGGTAGGGCGTATTCCATGTCCCGTTTAGATCAGCTGGCTAAGCCTCGAAAGAGAACAGTTGAACTGCCTACTCTTTCGGAAACAACACCCCCTCCTTCAAAGCCCCTGTCCCGTCCTAATCATTCTAGTGTGAGTCGTAGTATGAGCCACCTTGCGGTTGGCAAAGCGGGGGCGCCCCATAATGCGCCCCAACGTCCAATGCGCAGGTCCGATAGTCGCAGTATGCACCAACTTAGCGCTGCACCATTGCCCCCACCACGCACCACTCGGACAGCCGAGCTTCGTCAGAAAAAGCTCGTAACCAACGTGAGCCCTTCTCAGGTCGAAGGTAATTTAGAAAAATTACACAACATCCTTTAATAATAAATACGTTGGTTTGGTCGAATAATGGCGGGCAATGGCTAAACATCTATTGCTGTATACACTTAAAGCTTTCATTTCTTTCACTTAATTTCACTATTATACATATTGTTCTAATTATTCTACATTTCTTTGCATCAGTGCTTTATTGAGAAAAACGTTTCAATTTCATAAAACTATTTTGTACTGTTTCTTACTTTTATGTAATTTGATATTAAATATCAAGTACTTTTCATATTCAAGTACAACACAAATTTGCATTAGTAACGTAAGACAGGTGTAATAATAAAGTTGGTGGTGCAACACAAGGAATAGAGTTGTAAGTTAATGTAGAAAGGCATTTTTCTATATCTGCTCAGTATATCAAAAAATTACATTTATTGTAATATCTTATTAAAGTAGATGGGTATAAAATATTATTTTTTCTGTGCATTTTTGCTTTTTTTCATATAACTATTAAAAATGTATCTTAGTTTTAATATTACAATTTTTCATTGGTGGTGGCTCAGAATTTCCTACTCCTTCCCAACATTTTCCTTCACGCATTTGTCTATGATAGTGACTAATTTATTTTATATCATTAACCCTTAACAATAAGTTAGCAGTCGAAATGGTAACTACAACTAACCATAACTTGTATATATAAAAGTATAAGTTGGTATTGTAAAACACTCACAAAGTTCTTTACTCTTTAATTTCGGTTATTAAAAATTCAGTGGAAAGTAAGCCTGTTCTAATGCTACCCGAAATGTAACTAAAAAGAAGTAAAAGCAATCTAATCCTGTGTCATTTTCACGGCGTTTATTTTTTTTATATAAATGTGATTACGACTGTTTAGTTTTAATCTGTAATTATGATTGTCGATTAAAGTGAAAACGTACGTTTATGTGGCAGGGCCTTCAAGACCGGGTAGTTCATTAAGTCAACAGAGTGCAAGCAGCGTGGCAAGCTCCTCTGTTAGCGTACGTCATCGCACATCGGTTACACCAAAACGGCAACGTCCAGTGAGCATTGCAGTGACCGGAATAACGAGCGATCAAATCAAGAATGGTCCTGTAGAGATGAAAAAAGAAAATAAACCACCGATTCCGAAAGCGCGTAAGTCTAGCTTGCAAAAATCCCAAGAAAAAATTATAAGAAAAAAGACAGCCGACGCCTCTCCCAAGTCAGCACTCTCCCCGGCTTCCACACCGAAAGTTCTTCAAAGTCCAGTGGATAACAAGAGTATAGTTAAGGAAAGTGATAGCACTGAGAACGAAGAAAAAGACAAGAACAACGGTATTCAACTCCCACAACCGTAAGTTTTCATTTTTAATAAGAAAGTGTGTATAAAAATATGCATATATGTTGTGAGGTATTTTGATATTAATAATAAAGTTTTATACATTTTTAGGGTAGAAAACCAAAATGAAATTATTCCTGCTCAAGTAGAACAGCCATCATCGGCTGCTGCTGCTATACTAGTTGACAAAGAAATTGTAAAACCATCTCAGGAGCCCACAAGAGTTGAGAAACCTAGTGTAGAACCACAAGAACAAAGGAAAGTAGTGGAGCAAGTCAGCCAAATTCAAGATAAAACTCTTGAGAGTGTACAACAAGAGCAGCAACAGTTAGCTGTATCTTCAGAATTACTTGAAGTTAGTGATATGAGTACTTCGTTTTCCTCTAAGCGACTTATTACAACCGAAGAAGAAGCAAAGGCAGCTTTAGCAGAAAGGAGAAGACTTGCAAGAGAAGAAGCTGAACGACAAGCCGAAATGGAAAGGAAGCGATTGGAGGAAGAGGCGCGACTTGAATTAGAAAGACAACAGAAAGAAGAAGAACAACAAAGACTTCTTATTGAACAACAGCGGGCAGCCGAAGAGGCGCGTTTAAAAGAGGTAACTTAAAGTATTAAAAGTATTATTTAATATATATTATCATTTGAATGAATGTTCAAAAATTATTAGAATGAATATTGAAAAATGTAAACACCTTTAGGCCATTAGAGAAGCACAGAAACGTGAAGAAGAAGAAAAGCAAAGAAAGGAGGAAGAACAGAGACTGAGGTTATTAAAAGAAGAAGCCGAACGGAAAGCAAGAGAAGAAGCAGAAAGGCAGAAAGCTGAACTTCAAGAAAAACTTAAAAATGAAGAGAAAGAAAGGGAAGCTAGGCGAAAGAGGGTTGAAGCCATTATGCTAAGAACTAGAGGAAAAACTAATTCTGGTGCAACTCCTCAGGTTCTAAACTAATTGCTTAATTATTGTTCAATGTTATATTTATTATGTTGTTTGTAGTCTGAAGAAAAGAATGAAGAAAACAAGTCTGAGAAAATGAATGGGTCCAAAATAGAGACGTTTGAAAATAAAGAAATCGACGAGAATATTAAGAGCAACGTAGAAACTAATAAATTGGAAGAAAGTAAGATAATTTTGACAGAGAATAAAATTTCTGTTACTGAAAATGGCCATAAAAACGAGAAAGATGTAGAAACCGTTAATAATCTGTAAGTAAGACATTATTTTAATAGTAAATAAATGAACGTATTAATTATTGCCGTTTACAGAATTCAATTGGATTCTCTTAAAAACGCAAATACAGTAATAGGTAACACGATTAATACGGACGATTCAATTAATTCGAACGATGGTTGGCAGGAAAATAACACAAAAGCTGGTAACTGAACTAATAATGAATAGGTAAAAGTTTATTAATATGTACGTTTTTTTTTTTTCAGACTTATTGATGTGAGTCTTCATAAGCTAATTGTACTTTAGGTGCTTAATAAAAT
Organism: Agrilus planipennis; assembly: GCF_000699045.2. Lineage (NCBI taxonomy): Eukaryota > Metazoa > Arthropoda > Insecta > Coleoptera > Buprestidae > Agrilus > Agrilus planipennis. The sequence goes on along the minus strand of NW_020440736.1, from coordinate 546,459 downwards.
ATGTTAACCGTTAATAATTTTCATATGTTCGACAGTGTGAGTCAATATTTATTGCAACTTTGTAATTGTAATTTTTATTTCGAACAAAGTTAAATAGTGGAAAGGTGCAATAATTCCAACAGTGTTGACATTTATACATATTATAATATCTTACGGACTGAAAATTATTGCGATTGTAAAATCCTGATCAAATAAGAACTTATTTACGATTCATGCTCGCTGCACATCATCTTCACTTCAATGATAATGTAAGTGCCTTTACTTCATTCGTTTAAATTTATTTACAACAGTATTATTTTACCCATATATAATATACTTTATCAAACATTAGAAATTTATGCTGGTGAATAAAAATTGTGCTTTAATATTATACTTACTTAGTATATAGTAGTTGACGAAATAGTTTTTACGTATTTATTTATATTGCAACGAGAGGTTTTGTAAATTATTTGATTAAGTTTTAAAATCTTTATTAGCTACCTGCTGTTAATTTGGTAAAAAGATTGACATTCTATGTATGTTTATATGGATTGTTATTTATACATAATTTTAAATTATTTGACCCCCGCAAATTGCAGTAGCTAATGATGTGTCTGTTAGAGCTAACAAGCACTTCGTCAAAGTAGTATCACACGTGTTGTGAGCGTGCTGTGAAGGAATGTATATTTGATCAGGATTTTGATTATGTACTATTCTTCCAGTAAGAGGACTTTGACTTGACTAGTCATGTTGTATGTAAAATTCTTTTTGTAAATGCAAATATTGAATTTTGAGGTTCTTATAAAAAGCCTTACGATAGTGTCTCTTTAATGTACGGTACTATTGGCATTCATTCGAAACATCAAATGATGCACGTACTGCTTGGAATAAAGGAAAATGCAGTCATGTGCTGTGTAGATATTTATATAGATACATATATATATAAATAAATATATATATATGCACTGTTCACAACTAATCAAAATCGTAGAAGCGTCGGCATTTTCGCCAAATAGAAATTAATTGTCCCACTGAAATATATTTCAAATTGCAGATTGTAAATTGTTTTGTTATTCAGTTGCTTGTTCAAACAGTGCTTACTAAAATTAACGAATTTATTTATCAACTATTTTCATTTAATACATAAATGTTATGTTATTAATTGGTTTCTTTTTGTTATTCCCAAAACTCTAACAGCACTAGTCTAGATTTTTCTTACAAATGTAGAGTATTTCTTCGGTTTTTGGCTATCTACCGTTTTATCCTACAAGGTGAGTGCTCCGTTGTATCTTGGATATTAAAATACAGTTTCGCTTATTAGAACGTCGGCATTCATTAACTGAATATGTTATTTAAGTAATTTCAGACAATTCATTAAATCAATCAAAAAACATGTTAAATACAGCGTAAACCTCTATATAGCGAAGTGTGAAGGACCTAGTATTTTATGTTGTTATGAGTTCTGATTATATGCGGACAATACAAAAATACTAACAATAAGCACTGCAGATGTGAATTAAAAGATTATGAAACAAAAATCCCTCCTAGCGTGATAACTATTTGGTTAATAATATGAGAAGTATAAGGAGATAATTTTGGATAAGGCAAATTCATTTATTATTAAAAATCCTAGTGAAATTACAGGATTTTGGTCATATTTACTGTAAAGTAATCGTCTAATTGTCAGAACAACTAGAAATATAGATAATAGATATACAAAGGGTAGAAATGTCGATTTTAATCATATGCATCTGTGGTTTTCCTTTCATAAATATCTATACCTCTACATTATAAATTACCTATGACAAATGCAACCACTGAAAGCGTCATTTCTGATTATGGTTTGTCTGTGTTTATGGTCACGTTGCCATTTTAATAATAATAATGCAATTCCATCTATGATAACAATCCATAGATTAGTATAGTTCAGTATCGTACAAGCATAGACAGGTCACATACAAATTCATTATCCTATTATCTATGGCGTCTGCCATCCTTATTTGAACGAGTGGTGAAGGTATAATTGCACAGCCATTATTATTGCATTTTGTAGGTAAGAAATAAAAAGAAATTGGGTAAAAACATTTGCTGGCGATCATGTAGTAGTCGAAATCATGAAATATTGCTTATCACAATGTGCACATTGATTTTTTCGGAAATTGACTTTTTTGTTGATCCTTTTGTAAGTAAAGTAGTTCCTCAAGTCATGGCGCAAGTAAATACTCGTAAACCATTTATTATATTGTATGTTTTTTTTTATAGAAAAAGTGCTACCTGCATTTTGTTTCCGCTTTTCTTCAAATTGAATGTTGCAGTTTATTACGGTAAGTTCTTTTATAATAAAATTTGCGTTGCTGAACATTTTGACGTTCTTTGTTAAATAATTAATTTTTTAAAATTATGTAATTTTGTTTACAATTATTTGCTAGTTACTAAAAACTGTAATACCTAATATCAATATTAAATACATACAATTCAATACTTAGTACTAACATAGTATGTATGTATGTATCCTTCCGGAGATAATGAAAATACTAAAATTAATAGCAATACTTGATGCATGATTATTCTGGTAAATATGGTTTATTAAAATTCTATTCTTTATTCCACAGGGCTGTATATAAACTATGGCGTTATATGTTGTGGAGCATTGATTGTAGCAGTTTTTCTCTCAGGAATGTAGCAGTACCTCAAAAGGTGCTTGTTCATTTGTCGCAATGAATTGTCTACATAATGAATGCACTACACAGAAGTTAACACAATAAGGAGGACAAAATATTGTCCTTTACATATTGCTTGATTAATGTTAGATAAATGGCCCACAAATAACACACGTTATTAATGAGGATTGAATTAGAATAGAACTGAAAGGACATAACAATTTAGGTAAAATTTTAAAACCTCTTGTAAATCGTAATTATACTTTTAGTTTAAATAGACAGAAGTGTGATTAAAAATGTATTCGAACAGTTAATTTTATTAATAATGTGTAAGTAACAATTAAAAATAATAGATAAGGTCCTAGAATCCTCAATTTCTTAGACATTTACAACTTACTTTCAATAGAGAGATATTAAATAACATTTCAGAAATGTCAAAAGCAGAGTAGCAGAATTATTCTGGACTGAATGTTAGCTTAATACAAGGGAAGATCATTTATTTTATTTTATTTTTTTTAAACTGTAATATAAAGTATGTATACTTCCATTTTTATTTTAATTTGAGAATCAGAAGAAAAATGATAAGCATTAAAAATGGTGGCATGTTTATTCTCCTAATTAATAAAATATTATTAATTAAAAGTATTTAATTATTTTTTTGTTCGTTTCTACAGATTAGCTAATGAATAAGGCAGATTAGGAAGTTATTTTGACCCTAGCAATGAGGACATGGGATGTATTCACTGGTATCCTTTCTCAATTTGGTTTGCTTTTCACACATGTAAACCTTGGAATGTTACATTCTACAGCTAATTCAGGTAATAATACACAGTTAAATTAATATAAAATGCACTTTATTAATCTGTTGTCAATTGGGTTAACATAATGTATAGGATGACGAGCATATGTTACTTCATTGTATAATACCGTTAGATTGTCCATTATTTAGTTGAAGATGTAGGCAATTGCAAACTTTAGTTTGTGCAAAAATACAGTTTTTGATAAGTAAAGGAATTCAGAACTCTTACTGCAGCCTGACGCCCAGAATACTTTGCAGTAAAGTGGGTTGCCTGTATAAGGACGAGCAGTATCTAAAACCATATGTATTTTAAATTCAAATTATCATGGTACTAGTAGTTTGTTTTATTTAAACATTGTTATTTTTGAAATCTTTTACATTTACAAAAAAAATTATTTACAAATATCACATGCAATGTGCCCTCTTCTCCTTAACGGCCTCAGAAAATTCAATTTTTTACCTTAAATACAATACTAATTTTATAAATTTATCCTACGAAAACATAACATGCAAAAAAAAGGAAAATGAAAATATTTACTTATCATCCTATAGCATACATACAAATTTCTCTGCTTTATGCTCCCATTTTTTTTGTATCTAAACTACACCCCTCTCTTCTATCACTTAAGCTGAACCCGTTCTTTTTTTTATTATATTTTTTGGTAGGATCAATCCATCGCCACTCCCATTTAATATCTACTTACAATCATCCAAATATATGCTTTCCTCACATCCTCCCAGCACATGCATCATTGTTTCATCTCCCCTTTCACATATCCTACATATCATTTCTTCTTCTTTCATCCAATACTTACATTTTCTAGATTCATTTCTTACTCTAAACCTTGAAAATATGTCCACTTCCTTCATTCTATTCAGATAGTCTGGCAAACAGTCTTCCTGCCCATGCTACCATAGCAACGCCTTTAGACATTCCAATTATCCCGACTTATCAATACTTCTTAGGTTTTTTGCCCTTATCATCTCTTAATATCTTATTCTCACCATTTCCTCAACACATACCCCCATTCGGCCCCATTCATTCTTTAGCTCCTGATTCAAATTTAAATCGTCTAATACACCATCCCTTTCTTTATCATACCTGGTTTTTGTTAGAATATTTAAAATTGTTTTCCTCTGTGATTCCTTTCTTATATCCTCATCCATAAGCTTTTCAAGTTTTATCTGGTATTTTACCACCCTTTTTTTGGTTTCCTCTACCATCTTCCCACATTTTAATTCCCTTTGTACAACATAATCTGGTGTATGTCTGTCCAAACGCAACACGCACTTTATATATTTCTTGTTTGTTTTTCACCTGTTTCTGTTCTTTCCACCCCCATACTTCTACCCCGTAAAGAAATATTTCTAACCGTCAAATCAAACAACCTTTTTCTTCTAATCCAAGCGTTCCTGTATAATCTATGCCCTATTCCCCATATACATCCTAACAAGGCGTTTGCTTTTGCCTTGTTGCGTATCTATATGTATTTTATTATTGTTGTTTTCTCCCATAACATATCCTAGACATATATATTTTTTAACCTTTTCTGTCTCTTCCTTCTTTCCATCTAATTATCTTTTTTTCTTTTCCCTTTCTACCTCTTACTTCCCCAAATTCCATGTACTTAGTCTTACTAACATTTAACTCCAAACACTTCTTTCTTAAGTATATTTCCATTATATCTTTTAATGCACCACAATTCGTGGCTAGTAAGGGAATATCGTCAGCATACGATAAAGTCCATATTTTCTTCTCTACCTACCACTACCCCACCCTTCCTTATTTACTGATCTCATTTTCTAAATAACTTAGGTATATTTTAAACAGTTGTTAACTTAACTTACAACCTTGTCTTACACCTATTTCCATCCAAAATTTCCTTGTCTCCCTACCGCTTAGTCTTACAACTCCCAATTATCCCTTCTTCAATTTTACCCATCCTTAACATGTTTATCAATTCTCGTCTGTCTCTCTGTTTTAAGTCCACAAATAATACAAACACCTTTTTTTATATTTAAATATGATTCGATAATATATTTTAACAAAAAGATAGCATCTATAGTACCCCTTCCCTTTCTAAATCCAAATTGTGTTTCGCATAAAATATCATTTTCTTCAATTATCTCTCCTAGTCCCTAAAATCCCTAACTAACATGTTGTAATTCTTACTGAATTCAATTTGTTCTTCTATATAATCTAAATTACATTTTTTCCCCACTTTATCTTACATATCAACCCTCTTATCATTACTAATTCATCATTAACTTCCATTATCTCAAGTTTGAGATATTTTTTTTGTTTCCACCAACAAACCTCCTTTAGCTGATAGATAGATGCTTCTTAATCAAAAGTAGCGTTTGATTAAGAAGAAAAGTAATGTACCCCTTTTTTTCGTTAGCATAAAGTAACAGCGATAAAAACGATATCAAGAATTTGTAATCTTTTGTCCAAAGATTCAGAAATTTGTAAGTTATTTCTTTCATAGGCACCTGCAGCCTACAATTTATTTCTACATTTTCAAAAAGCGTTGTGCTTTTATAAATATCCGTGTTTTTAAATCGCATGCCAAAAAAACAATGAAGTTTTAGTTATAAAACACTTGTAAAAAAGGATTTTAAATTATCTCCCATGAAAACTAAAATTTCCCACCCATATGCCAACGAAAGATGCTTGTCAGTCTTTTCACAACGATTTTATAACTAAAACTTCCCACGTTCCTGTATAATAATACATGCTAAATGTTTTTTCCTTTTTTAAATGAGCAATAGTCTGTATATTATTTATGTCATCTTTTGGTTTTTTTTAAACAACAGAATGCAATTAATTGACTCTACATTATGTATACGTATACAAAGTACATATTATGTCATCTTTTGGTGCAAAATAACCACATATTGCATAAACCTAATAACTTTATAAAAGCTTAAAATACTGAATAATTAAATTCATTGTGTATCGTATATTATACAACAAGGATATTAATAATTTGGACATAGGAGAATTAAACCACAGAAACTGTTTGTTAATATTACTATGTATAATTACTAGAAAAACTTTAATTGCGTGCAATTTTTTTAAAAATAACAATAAGGTAGTTCTAAAATGTTATAGTGCAATTAGTTAGTTTCTTAATTTCGTTCGTTTAATGTTTAAAAATTCAACTTGTCCGTTTGGTCGAATTTTATTATACCCAAAAATGCATAAATATATATATATATATGTTTGCGAGTAGTGATCAGGCGATGGAACTTGCACGAAGCAAAAACCCAGATAAATTGAATTCTGTAAAACGGGGATGAAACTAAGCACGCGATTGGTTACAGCGTCGCAGACATCGAATTTAACGCATGTGATTGGCGTTTGTCTACGTCATCAGTGCTTCATGTGGTAGCAATCGCAATTTCACGACAAGCCTGAGAGGCGTTTGGCACATCATAAGTTCATAAAGTCTCGAGGTGAAAGGACGTTTTTTCGCATCTCTTAAATTCAACTTATCGAGCTAATTTTTTCGCAAAATTAGTTTTAATTTGTTCTTCGTCTGAAAGGTTAGTTTGATTGATTCATATTCAATAATTATTCTTCGTATTTGCTCACAGCATAAATTAAATTGACAAAATTTTTAAAGATTAAATCTTGAAACAGACATCAGGTGGCTACGTCGCCATTTTTAATGTTTTGCTATTTTATTCGTTTTTGACTGGTTTTTTATTACGTGTTTTTGTTTTATTTCGTGTTTCATTTATTTAATACGAGTGTTTAATTCTTTTTTTTTTATCCATTTTCCGCATATATTTTGACTTTCATTTGAGATAAAGGGAGAAAAGTGAAAGGGATTAAATATTTAAATTTTCTGCGTAACAGATATCTATTAAATTAATTAGTTAATAATTGTTTTTATCCGTTTACACAGATTGGCCAACAATTGAGAGAGATTGCAACTGATATCTTTGCTTACTGAAAAGATAAGTCGTCTCCTATGGTGTTTTAGCTGTTCACCTTTCATCTTGGACGCTCTTGTAGTTAATTAAAGTGAGCATGCATACTATACTTTCTATATGTAGTGTATTTATTTGATATTAACAAAGAAAAAGATTCAGCATTACTTTAACAATGTATCGTGCACATTATTTACTTAATACTTAATTAATTATATCTGAACACTTTCATAAGATTTCATTTTACAGGAACATTAGAAGAACTCCGGATACCATTAAATTATGAAATTATGAAGCATTGGTTGAATTAGTTCTCATTTGCCCTTCAAAGTAGCTGTGCCCATGGTTCTAAAGAAAGCATGAAAGTGCCTATTTTTCATCGCGAACGAAGACGGTGTGCTGAAAAAGGATTTATGACAATGAACTGGTATGTAACAGTATCAGTTAAAAATAGTAAATGGTATCTTTAGATAACTTCAATTTCTTAGACATTTGTAATTTGCTTCAATAGACAATTTTAAACAACGTTTTAGAAATGGAAGAAGCAGAATTAATGTGGAACAGGTCTTTCCATTAGTGTGCATGTTACTGATTTATACTGATTTATTTGATTTAAAAATGGTAATTAATTACTTTTTCTTGCCTGGTTATAGATTGTTGTCCCACAAATGAGAAGGAGTTGCAGTTAATTTTGGTGCTACTAAAACAACCGATGCTTTTGACGTCTTCGCCTTGCAACATTATGCAGTTAATTTTTGCCGTAACAATGGGAGGCAATTAGAAATTAATTAATTAATTTGGAAGCAACCGGAACTACAAATTATCTGCAGTGGTACACTCCTAGATTTGGTTGTTTTGCTCATCACACTGGTAGACTTTAGAACGCCACTTTCTACAATTAATTGAGGTGAGAATACATAACTTGATCGATATTAATTACTCTTTATTAATCTGATATGAAATTTCTGTTAACAATTAGCTATTGTCAACACTATAAATTGAGGTTATTGTTCATCAATATCACTTGACAGTTTTTATTTTCCACAGAATAAATTGGTATTTATCATTGATGTATCTAAGGAGTTTATCTATCTATGAAGTTTATCTATCTATGGAGTTTATCTGTCTATGGATTTTCTTTTTAATCTTTCTGTTTATGTCGTAAATTGACGTGTTATTTAACGTTAACCTATGTCGTGATCTATGGTTGTGATGTAAAATGGCGTAAATTTGTTGTTTGTTTATTTTTTAATTCAGCTATTTTACTTGGTTTTTGGTGCGTTTTTGTTTGTGTTTCTTAATTATAAGTGTAATTAATATATTTTTTTGTCCATTTCTGCAGGTTATACAATAAATGAGAGAGAATTAATGNATTGTATTTCTAAATAATAAATGTATTTTCATTGTATTATCATTCTTTGGTATTTAAATAAATAAATAAACAAATTATGCGTTTTTAATTTTATTCTCAGCCTTAAAGAACAGAAAAATAAAATAGCACGAACACTTTAAAAAGAAAGGTAATTGTGCCAAGTTTTGAAAATAACCAGAGCCATCGTGTGTCTGGATCTGAACAATTTGAAAAAAAGCTGAACAATTTGAAAGCTAAATTTAATCCCGCGCTTTCTTTCTGAACTTGGAAAAAGACCCGAAGCAACTTATGCTCTCCTAATACAAATGTTGAAATTTATGAAAATTTTCAGTTTTGAGCGAAATACGAGGGTTAGTTGAAAAGTAATGGTAAATTCAAAATTTGTTTTTTGAAAAAGACCCGATGCAACTTATGCTCTCCTAATACAAATGTTGAAATTTATGAAAATTTTCAGTTTTCAGCCAAATACGAGGGTTATACGAAAAGTAATTGAAAATTCAAGTTCTTTTGAAATTTGATTTTCCATAACTTTTTGACCAGCCCTCGTATATGACGGAAAACTGAAAATTTTGTTAAATCTGAAAATTTGTATTAGGAGAGCATAAGTCGCAGAAGATCTTTTTCAGAGTTCCAATTTTTAGCGCGGGATCAACTATATACGACAGTTTTGTTTTCTGTTATTCTACGTAATTCGGTCTTGAAACGTTTGATTGCACTAGTACTATAAAATAATAGANATTAATGGACGTGCCTTAGCCGTATGTCGTTGTAATAATTTCTTGGCTGGAAGAGTGAGGGAGATGGCGTATGGTTTCGGACTAGTGCTATCTCTTTCATGACACGCCCACGCACTACTGTGAGAGAGATGGATATTGTCCGAAACTTCATTCCATCTCTTTCTTTTGTTGTACCACAATTATGACCGCTAAGGCATGTCCATAAGTAAACGTCGATGGTTAGTCGTGTGCGTAGATGGCCGTGTGATACATACCATCGACGTTTACTAATGGACATGCCTTAGTGGTCTGAAGTGTGATACAATAAAAGGAAGAGATGGAACGAAGTTTCGGACAATATCCATCTCTCTCACATTAGTATGTGAGCGTATCATGAAAGAGATAGCACTAGTCCGAAACCATACGCCATCTTCCTCAATTTTCGAATCAAGAAATTATTACAATTACATACGGCTAAGGTACGCCTTTTAATATATGTCTATGTGACTAAAACGCATATAGAACAAGAACCAGAACTATCTATGACTATCATAGACATTAGATGACTATTTAGAAACAGGAAACCCTAGACTAGGTAAATAGATGTAAAACTCTCGAGATTTGGACGATAGTAGTGACATCTAAGTTTACCCCACATTAGTAGACGATACTTGAAATATATATATAAATGGTATTGGCAAAGAAAACTTCGAATTTCACTGCCATCTATACATTAAACTATGAAGCGTAACCAAAGGCGCGCATTTCAAAATTACACCAAATTTTATTTTTTTTTGTTTTAAATGGAAATTGAAAAAAAAAACAAAAATAAAATTAACAAATTTAATAACAAAGTATAAATGCAGTAATAAATATAATTAGCACAATATACGAGTAAATAGCAAACATCAATTAATTAAAATATAGATACTAATACAGGTATATTTGTATGAACAAAGAAATTGTTCTTTACCTAATTTAGTACTGCTTCCTGCTTCTACAGGGGGTGCTAACGATTCAGAAA
>NW_020440736.1:533109-535930 GCF_000699045.2 Agrilus planipennis | reverse complement strand
AAAGATGCGTATAGTTAAAAATGCCGACATAAAAGTGTTAGTTTTATTTGACAGAATTGTGATGAGCGTATAAAAATGCAATAAAGTAATAATAGTAACGGAGATAGATGCTTCTTTATCAAAAACAGAAATTGATTACTTTTTTTGGTAGCATATAGTAACAACGCAATGAATTTTTAATCTTCTGTCCAAACATTAAGAAATTTGTAACAGTTGTTTATTTCGCAGGCATGTGAAGTCTAAAATTTATTTCTACCTTTTCAAAAGGTATAGTATTTTTAATAATGTCCGTGTTTTTAAATCGCATGCCAAGGAAAAAAAATGAAGTTTCAGTTATAAAACCCTTGTAAAAAAAATCATGCACCTTCTTTGGCACAAGAAAGGAAACACTGGCTGTGATTTTGAATTATCTCAAATGAAAATTACAATTTCCCTCCCGTATGTCAATGAAATATGCTTGTCTATTTATTCACAACGGTTTTATAACTAAAACTTCTTACGTTCCTGTATAAGATGAATAATACATTCTAAGTGTTTTTTTTTCTTTTGTGATATGAGCAATAGTCTATATCTATATCATCTATGTCATATTTTGGTCTTCTTTAAACAACAGAATGCAATTAATTGACTGCATTATGTATACGTATACAAAGTACATATTATGTCTTCTTTTGGTACAAAATAACTACAAGTTGTAGTTAGTTAGTTACCGAATAACTTTATAAAAGCTTAAAATTCTGAAAATTATTATACGTCAAGGTTATTAATAATTCGGACATAGGAGAATTAAACCACAGAATGTGTTTGTTAATATTACTGTATATAATTACTAGAAAAACTTTAATTGCGTGCAATTTTTTTTAAAAAGAACAATAAGGTAGTTCTAAAATGTTATACTGCAATTAGCTAGTTTCTTAATTTCATTCGTTTAGTGTTTATAAATTCAACTTGTCCGTTTGGTCGAATTTTATTACACCCAAAAATGCATATATATCTTTGCGAGTAGTGATCAGGCGATGGAACTTGCACGAAGCAAAAACGCAGATAAATTGAATTCTGTAAAATGGGGATGAAACTAAGCACGCGATTGGTTACAGCCCATGGAACGTTGAATTCTAGAGCGAATTCAGGTAATAATACATATTTAAATTAGTATTAATTATACTTTATTAATCTGTTGCCAATTTGGTTAACAAAAGACATCCTGGAACATAACGCATAGGAGGACAAGAATGAGTTGCTTCCTTGTATAAATACCGTTAGATTGACCATTATTGAGTTGGGGTTGTAGGTAATTGCGAACTTCAGTCTAGCAAATTTTTTCTAAAAAGGCCTGGCTTTCGTTTATAGCTCCACTACATTTTGTCACAAAAATTTATAGAGAACACCGATTTGCTCTTCCAACCCCCAATTTAAAAACGCTTTTATTTCTTGATTGTTAATATTTTAAACCGTACCGATGATGAGAATTCTCTAGTGTACAGTGGGTTGCCTATACAAAAGATAAACAGCTTATTAAATCTGTATTATATGTTACTATTATGTACAGGTCTGACGCTCGAAGCTGGCGGAAATTTTAAAATGGTGTAGTTGCGCGGTGGAGAAAGTAGGTAGTTTTAGTTATAACAGTTGCAGCACTATTTCTTTAGTATTCCTGTAAGGGTTGTAGATTAAATATTTAAAAGCAGGGATCAGTTTACAAAATCTAATTGAAAAAATTAACTTATTCGGTTAATTTTCTTGTTGTAGATATTTAAAGTTTATATAAAAAAAGAAATAGGCGCAATAATTTAGTTTAACCTGATTTATTTAATGTTATGTTATATAATGAGCAAGTAATAGGCATACAATCCAATACAATACAATACAATAAAATTTATCAAATTCGAGATTATCGTACCATCACGCTAAATTAAATGAGTGCGCTGTAGTCTACAAAAAGATAGAAACGTTATAGTGTCAGTCGAAATTTGTAAGCAACTAATTGTTTATATTTTAATATCCTATTTAAATTTATTTGGTACATAAGCAGTCTAAGAAAATAATTATGATTTCTTATTACTAAACACTGCTGATATAAATTAATGTTATATTTGTATCTTTTTAATTTGCATCGTATTTTTAAAAAAATCTGCCTTTCAAATAGCATGCCAATGAAAAAAAATAATGTTTTAGTTATAAAACCTTTGTAAAAATGGCATGCATCTTTCGTTAGCACAATAATGAAGAAACTAGCTGTGATTTTGAATTATCAAATTAAAATGAAAATTTCCCACTCTCATGCCAACGAAAGGTGTTTATCAATTTTATCTCAACGGTTGCTGTAGGTATTTAGATACTTAAAGAAAACCAAAAGATAACATAGTACATAAAAGTACAAAATAACTGCAGATTTTAGGATGTTACCTATTAATTTTATAAATGCTTCAACTTTTTAATAACTAAATTCGACAGATCAGATAAATTCAAGTATAAATAACTTATTTATCCTTTAATTTAACGTTGTTTATCGTGTATTCTACATCAAGGCCATTAATAATTCGGCAACGGGAAATTTAAACCACAGAAGCTGTTTATTAACAGACAAAATAAACTTTAAATGTGAACATTTTTTTTAAAATAACAATAAGATATTTCTTAAATGTTATACTGTAATTACCTAATTTCGTTTAATGTTTAAAAAATTCAATTTCTTGTACATTTGGTCGAATTTTATTATTGTACATGAATGCGATAAACTGAGAAGTCAACCAGATAAATTGGCGATAAGTAGTTTTTTACTAAGAAATCTTCTGATTTGATTTCCTATAAATTAAATCAC
>NW_020440736.1:480850-531965 GCF_000699045.2 Agrilus planipennis | reverse complement strand
GTAATATTAACAAACAGTTTCTGTGGTTTAATTCACCTATGCCCGAATTATTAATGACCTTGATGTATAATAATTATTCAGTATTTTAAGCGTTTATAAAGTTATTAGGTTTATACAATATGTGGTTATTTTGTACCAAAAGATGAGATAATATGTACTTTGCATACTAATACATAATGCAGAATCAATTAATTGCATTCTGTTAATTAAAGAAAATCAAAATATGGCATAGATGATATAGACTATTATTCATATAAAAAAAGGAAATCTTTATTTCTTGCTTTTTTGAGCGTATCAATAAAAGCATCTATTAAAAAAAGCTTTTTTTACTTAATTTTATTTTGCAGTTGTGTACCTCAATAAAAAGCATTTTTTTTTTTGAAAAAATTTTTTCTTTTATTTTTGATCTGCGGCAAATGTACAGAGAATTTTACGAACTTTAAATATTTAAATGTCCTTGGATATACATCATAGGTATTGTGGATTGTGGCAACTACGCGTACTCAAAAAATTGGGAGGTTGTGAAATGTAGGACTATATTTTTAGTTTATTTACCTAACAAGAAACGTGCCGACAAATGAATGAAGTTCTGAAAACAGTGTGTTTAATTTATCTATATTCAGAATATTTTTGATTCGATTTCATATCGTTATTATGTTTAAAAATAAAACTTGGTGAGTTAATAACCTAACTTTTTTAATTCACCAATGTTATTGTGAAGTTTTCAGGAATATCATTAGTAAAATTGTTTCCATTGTAAAATGTGTTATTTAAGGTTCAGATCTGCTCAACAGTGACACTGCCCTTTGCCAAGTGCAATTCAACCATGGTTGAAATGGGGTCTTCAAGTTTACTGCATATGGGGGACATAGTATCCTTATATGCAGAAGGCAGCGTTTGCGGCTTTTTAAGTACTTTAGGGTATGTACAACTCCAGTTTGAAGTTATTCTAAAACTGTTAGTGTATTTCTTTTTTTAGTTTGGTTGATGATAGATGTGTGGTATGCCCAGAGGCAGGAGATCTCAGTAATCCTCCAAAAAAATTTAGAGGTAAAGACAATCCAAACAATTAATTTATATTTACTAAAAGTTTGTTGCTTTAGATTGTCTGTTTAAAATATGTCCAATGAATCGTTATTCTGCTCAAAAGCAGTTTTGGAAAGCTGCTAAACAGAGTATGGGTCCAAATGCAGATACTAATTTAATAAAAAGATTACATGTATGTTATTCCTATTCTAAATTGTTTGTTCTCTGAGTACTGTATATTAATTGCATTTGTAGCATGCAGCAGAAATTGAAAAGAAACAAAATGAAAGTGAAAATAAAAAATTATTGGGGACAAATGTGCAATATGGGAGTGTAGTGCAAGTAATTATTCTACTCTTTCCTTTAATTAGGTCTAATATGTGTATTTTAAGTTACTTCACCTGAAGTCAAATAAGTACTTAACTGTTAATAAAAGGTTACCGGCCCTGTTAGAGAAAAATGCTATGAGAGTGTACTTAGATGGTAGTGGAAATGAAGGCTCATGGTTCTATATTCTACCCTTTTACAAGCTTCGTGCAACTGGTGATAACATAGTTTTAGGAGATAAAGTCATTTTAAATCCTGTTAATGCTGGTCAACAAGTCTTACATGTAGCTGCTAATCATGAATTGCCTGATAATCCTGGATGTAAAGAAGTCAATGTGGTTAATGGCAGTACATCTTGGAAAGTTACCTTGTTTATGGAGCATAGAGAAAATGCAGAAGATGTTCTTAAAGGTAATGGCCAGTAATTAATTTCACATAAATATAAATTACTGTCTGTATATATGTATACTGTAAATATGATTTTATAAAAGGTGGAGATGTGGTACGTTTGTTCCATGCTGAACAAGAAAAATTTCTTACTATGGATGAATATAAAAAGACTCAGCATGTTTTTTTGCGCACAACTGGTCGTACTAGTGCCACTAGTGCAACAAGTAGTAAAGCCTTATGGGAAATCGAAGTGGTGCAACATGACTCTTGTAGAGGTGGTGCTGGCCATTGGAATTCGTTGTTTCGATTTAAACATTTAGCTACTGGACAGTACTTGGCAGCAGACCTAGGTAAGTTGTTTTAAAAATCTTACGAATATTTATAATTGTTAAATTGCTTTCACATATTGGTAGATCCGGATCAATCAATTTATGAAACTCATGGAAAACTTAAACAAGAAAATTCAAACGCTGACACAAACGTGTATCATTTAGTACCAGTAGCATATCCCAATGAGATAGCATCTTTATTCGAGTTAGATCCAACAACACTGACTAGGGCAGATTCACTAGTTCCACAGTCTAGTTATGTTAGACTTCACAATTTAGTTACAAATACTTGGGTTCATTCTACTTCAATTCCAATTGATAAAGATGAAGAAAAACCAGTCATGTCTAAAGTGGGCTGTGCTCCAATGAAAGAAGATAAGGAGGCTTTTGCTCTTATATCAGTCTCGCCTATTGAAGTCCGAGATTTGGATTTTGCCAACGATGCATGTAAGGTTCTTTCTTCTCTGTCCGCAAAGTTAGAACATGGGACAATATCTCATAACGAAAGACGGTAATAAATTAAATGTTATAATTTTTTGACCTTTTCGTTTGAAACTTAACTTTTTTAGGGCCGTTACTAATTTACTTCAGGACATTGTTTATTTTATTGCTGATATGGAAAACGAACAAAATAAAATGGAAGCTCTTGAATTGACTGTTACTAATCCTAATAGAGATAGGCAAAAATTATTGAGAGAACAAGCTATATTAAAACAGTTATTTAAAATTTTACAGGTAAAAGTAGCATTGAATATTTCGCTTTCATCAACTGGTTATTTTTTTTTAATTATAGAGACCATTTATGGATTCTCCAAGTGGAGAGCCAGCGTTTTTAAAGTTAGAGGAGTTGAATGATCCGAGACATGCCCCTTACAAGTATATTTTTAGATTGTGTTACCGCATACTGCGTTTAAGTCAGCAGGATTACCGAAAAAATCAGGTTTTGTGATTAAATTTTAGTCTTTCCCACCACAGCTAAATTAATAGTTTTATATTTATTAGGAGTACATCGCAAAGCATTTTGGGTTTATGCAAAAACAAATCGGGTATGACATCTTGGCCGAAGATACAATAACTGCTTTATTACATAACAATCGCAAACTTTTGGAGAAACACATAACTCCTGCAGAAATCGAGACTTTTGTGGGTTTAGTACGAAAAAACATGCATAACTGGGAATCTCGTTTTTTAGATTATCTCTCTGATTTGTGTATCTCCAATAAAAAGGCTATTCCTGTTACTCAAGAATTGATTTGCAAAAGTGTACTTAGTCAAAAGAATTCGGATATTTTAATTGAAACAGTAATGATGAAAACTCAAGTGGAAGAACATGAAGACTCTTTGTTTGAAAAAGATGAGACTGATTTAGAACCTGTAGTTGTAGAAGAGCAGCAAGTAGTTCTGTTGTGGAATAACCGTCAAAAGTCGCAGGCCCTAATCGATTTATGTTGCAAAGCAAAACTAGGAAGTAAAGAGGACCAAGCAATTCTAGATTACTACCGCCATCAGCTCGATTTGTTTTCTAACATGTGCCTAAATCGTCAATACTTAGCTTTAAATAATTTGTCACCCCTCCTCGATGTAGATCTGATTTTAAAGTGTATGTCCGATGAAAATATTAGCTACGATTTAAGAGCGTCTTTCTGTAGATTGATGTTACATATGCATGTTGATAGGGATCCACAAGAATCCGTAACTCCTGTTAAGTATGCCAGACTGTGGTCGGAAATACCGTCAAAAATGTCCATTCATGAGTAAGTAGATTATTTGTATTAAAATGTTGAACCTTTTCACTTTTAATTTTAGTTATGATAGCAATAAAACATCCTATCCAAATAAGGAAGCTGTGAGATCGAGATTTTGCTCAACCATTGCTTTTGTTGAAGACTATTTATGTAATGTGGTTGCTAAAATGTGGTCATTTGCAGATCAAGATCAAAATAAATTAACGTTTGAGGTATTCATTTATTATTGTTCTTGTGCTAATTTAAAAAAATGCTAACAAATTGTTTCAGGTTGTTAAACTTGCCAGAGAACTAATATATTTTGGCTTTTATAGCTTTTCTGGTTTGTTAAGATTGACAAAAACTTTGCTCAATATATTAGACTGTGTGTCTGAAAGTGACTATAATGATAGGCAATTATCAGCAGGAGATAATGATTGTAAGCAAGTATTAAAGTTTATATACCGGGGGTTTGAAAAAATTTGACTGTAGATGTGTAAATTACTTTTTTTTTTTTTTAATAGCTGACGGTGGTGTTTTACGTACAATCGGTGATATGGGTGCTGTAATGACATCGCTTACCCTAGGATCTGCAGGTAGGGCTGCTGTGTCTTCGTCTAATAATCAGCCTAAATTGCATTCTAAAGAAAATCCACTTGTTATGGACACTAAATTGAAGATAATTGAAATATTGCAGGTACAAAAAGTAATTTCGTATTATTTTTTTTAAATCCCTAGAATGTTTTATCATATTATGAATTCTCATTTATTAAACTATTTACAATCTCTTTATTAGTTCATCTTAGACGTCAGGTTAGATTATCGCATAAGTTGCCTCTTAAGTATATTCAAACAGGAGTTTGATGAGGCTGAAAAAAACAACGAAGATTCCTTAGCATTGAGTCACAAAAATATCGATTTAGAAATTATAGCAAGTCAAGCTGAAGGTATTTTTGGAAGCAGTGATGAATCTGAAGTCTTAGATTTAGACGGTCATGGAGGTAGAACTTTTTTAAGGGTTCTTTTACACTTAACAATGCACGATTACCCCCCTCTTGTGTCGGGGGCCCTCCACTTGCTTTTTAGACACTTTAGTCAAAGGCAGGAAGTTTTACAATCGTTTAGACAAGTAAGAAACGCACATAAGGGGGTATTGTTGAAATTAACTTGTGTCGTTATGTATAGGTACAATTACTAGTTTCTGATGCTGACGTCGAATCATATAAACAAATAAAAGCAGATTTGGATGTTTTACGACAGTCTGTAGAAAAATCGGAACTGTGGGTTTATAAATCAAAAGGGTCTGAAGAAGTGACAGGTGTGTTTAAATAATTTTGTTTAAAATTTGTTGTAATAATTTCGTTTTTTCTTTTTTTATGAAGGAAAAAAAAATAAAGAAGATTACGAGGAGAACGTATCGCGAAAGTCTCCCCCTGTTTTAAGTTCAATCGAAAAGAAAGGTTCTGCTATTAATTTGGATGTTGGTCCGCCTCTTCATCCTGAACAAGCCGATGAATACAAGAAGATTCAGAAAATTTTAATAAGAATGAACAAACTTTGCATTCAAGGGTCTCCCGGAAATGTTGTCAAACCTAAAAAACACGAACAAAGACTTTTAAGAAACGTTGGTGTACACACTGTTGTCTTAGATCTTCTACAAATACCTTATGATGAAAAGGAAGATGTTAGAATGAATGAACTTATGCGATTGGCACATGAATTTCTACAAAATTTCTGTCTTGGCAACCAGCAAAATCAAGTTTTATTGTACAAACATTTAGATTTGTTTCTGAACCCTGGGGTAAGCCATTTTGTTAATTTCTATTGGGCGGAAGTTTTCAACAATGCATTTTTTTTAGATACGAGAAGCTCAGACTGTTTGTGCAATATTTCAAGACAATTCCACATTGTGTAACGAAGTTAATGAAAAAGTTATCCAGCATTTTGTTCATTGCATTGAAAGTCACGGAAGGCACGTGCAATACTTAAAATTTTTGCAAACAATTGTAAAAGCTGAAAATCAATTTATAAGAAAGTGCCAGGATATGGTAATGCAAGAAGTAAGTTAAAAATTTCGTAATTCGATTTATTTTTAATAATCTAATTTCTATACAAAAACTTAGCTGATAAATGCTGGAGAAGACGTTTTAGTATTTTACAATGATAAAGCTTCGTTTAATTATTTTGTGGAAATGATGCGTTCAGAGAGGCACAGCATGGACGAAAGTAGTCCCCTACGATATCATGTTGAACTTGTTAAATTATTGGCGTGCTGTACTATGGGTAAAAACGTTTATACCGAAATAAAATGTCACAGTTTATTACCACTAGACGATATTGTTGCTATGGTGACTCACCCTGACTGTATACCTGAAGTAAAAGAGGCCTATGTAGGATTTCTTAATCATTGTTACATAGATACTGAAGTCGAAATGAAGGTTAGTATTTTTTCATTTGTTAACTTTTTTTCAACAAATTGAAAGACTTTTTAATTGGATATTTTCTGCATTGTTTTTCCGATATTATTTTTTTCTTTTGGAAGGAAATTTATACATCCAATCACATGTGGACGTTGTTTGAGAAATCCTTTCTAGTTGATATGGCTGATATTGCAACTGCTCCTGATGATAGAAAACATCCAGATAAAGCCCTAGAGAACTACGTTACAAATGGGGTCATGAATATAATAACTACATTTTTCAGCAGTCCATTTTCAGATCAAAGCACAACTGTACAGGTAAAATGAATGATAACAATTTGCAAGTTTTCTGAGAATGTGTGCTTTGGTGGCCATTTTCTTTAGCTTTATTCTGGGTTAAATGGTGTTGGAAACGTGTTTTTTTTATCAGGGAAACAATTAATTAGATGTTACAAAGCATTTAGTCTTTTAAACTTTTAGTGTTTTTTTATTTAGAAGAGTAAGTGCTGTAGCATTTATTTAACTCAAATAAATAATTGTATATATAAAAGAGGCTAAATTTGCATGCTTAGGATCAATAATATTTTATCTTTTTTTATAATTAAGAGATGTCTTATCGTTATAAAAAGTTTTCAACACTTGGAAAAATGGTATTTTTCGTAAATGCTTTAACAAAATTGTGTCAATTGCAAACTGTTTCTCTCTAATACTATGTTGGGTGATGGGTCAGAAACACCTGCATGAAGCCCGGGTATTTTGGAGCGACTCCACTTTGGAGGATTATGATCCTTTTACAATAAACACGCCTCTTAAAACGTCACCATTTCCACTTAACGTGAGTATTCGTTTTTTAAACTAAAATCGCAACCTATGGACTTAACCAACTTAACTTCTAATATCTGGTAGTTTCTTATTTGTTAATGTCTAACTTTTGTTTTGCTTATTACCTTCATAAGTGTACACACATACATACCACTAACAAAAAGGAATAACTATTGTGCATGCAGTTTTCCTGATAACGTAAAAACTTTTACACTAACTTGCACATAAACGTAACTTTTAAAACACAGAATAAATGTTAATAAAATGACTTTGAAATATATTATATTGACACCTTTTCCGTTGTTTTAAATTTTTTGTTTGTATTTGCTGTACGTATTTCAGACTAGACAGCCAATTTTTGTCCAGCTTTTACATTCGGCATTTAGAGTGTCTCAATGTCCTTGGCTTACTCCATCTCAGCGCTTTAATGTAGAAAATTGTATACGCGCATTATCTGATGTTGGTAAGGGATTTTTGAAACTACAAGTTTTACAAAGTATAAATAAAACCACTATTTCAGCTAAAAATCGTGGCATAGCTATACCACTAGACTTAGAAGTGCAGGTAAATGCCATGTTTAATAAGGCAATTTTGTTAACTCGTCAAACTAGTAAATGGTTACAAGCTTCTAAGCAACCAAAAATTGAAAGATCGCAGTCACAAGTATGCCTATTTTTTATTGTCTAATAATAACTGATTAATTATTTATTATTTTAGTTAATGCGTTTAGATAGAAGTATAATAGAAGGTTTGCAAGACATAGTTTCTCTTTTAGAAGATCAATTAAAACCTTTAGTACAGGCTGAGTTATCATTATTAGTAGATGTACTTTACAGGCCAGAATTATTATTTCCTCCGTCTTCAGAATCTCGGAAAAAATGCGAAAGTGGAGGTTTTATTAAAAGGTATTTAAGTAATTGTGTGTATATTTTATATTAATTAAATTACTATTTTTAACTAGGCTTATAAAGCACACAGAGAAATTATTAGAAGAAAAGGAGGAAAAGTTATGTGTAAAAGTGTTAAGAACTCTAAGAGAAATGATGTCTATAGATCCCGAGTATGGAGAGAAGGTATTCTTAGTTTTGATTTACATTTTTTTTGTCACTTATCGTTAGTAATCATGGTAATCAATATCATATTTACTGTTTATTTTATTTTTTATTGTTTTTAACATGCTGCATTGAAGAAAGAAACCAATGAAACCGAAGAAAACAAAACGGTATGGTTTGATGTTCGACGTACATGTAAAAATAAAAAATTAATTGTCTGCCACACTTCCACAAAAAGTCTCTTTTGAAATATTGCACTTTGTCTGATGAAATGTTGTACTCGTGTATTATTATTCTGTTTTTCTATCGTGAATCTATTTTAAATGTTTTCTTTTTTATTTCGTACACCTACATTAGTAATTTATAATTATTTATAAACACGTTTTTTTTTATTTAATCTTTAAATACATATTTACTTATATGTTACTAAATGTATTTGGAATTTATGGTGCAGGGTGAATATTTACGAAACAGTTTGCTAACGAGGTATTTTGGAAAAACTTTTGTGCAAAAGAACGAAACACTCGATTTAAGTAGTTTAAAGTTATCGTCGATAATTCATGGTCCAGGAGGTAAGTGATTCAATGTACATATGTAAATATTGTTGTAAAAGAAAAGCGTTTGTTTCAGCAAAATTAATAAGTCGTGCTAATCGTACTCTACATGAAGTTCAAACTCATTTAGACAAAGAAGGAGCTTCTGATTTGGTAGTAGAATTGGTTATTAAATCTATTAATTCTCCTTCGATTTTTGGAGAAGTTGTACAATTGGGCATTGCTCTTTTAGAAGGGGGTAACCCTATCATTCAAAAAAGTATATTTAACAAACTTGTTAAAGGAGAACTTAGCCAATCGTTCTTTAAGGCATGTTTCAGTTTAAACTGGAGTAAATTAAGCAAAGAATAATTAAGATTATTTTAGGTATTTTATGATAAAATGCGTGATGCTCAACAAGAAATAAAATCGACGGTAACGGTTAACACATCTGATATAGCAGCAAAAGCGCATGAAGATAAACAGGATGGAAAAGATGGGGATAGGCTGTCTAAAAAACATGGTTTAAAAACGAACGGCATCATTATAAGTGATGAATTAAGGGAAGAATTGGACCATGCTGCTGAAAGTACATGTCAGGCCTATGCAAATGTACGAAGTCTGGCGTCAGGTGATGACCATAGCGCAATAAATTCAGGTGCAGCTTCTGCCTTTGAAGACCTTTTAGCGGAAAAACTAGAGAAACACAAAGAACAAGATGATCAAACACGTCTTTCAGGCAAAATATTAATAATGCAACCTATACTGAGATTTTTACAATTGTTATGCGAAAATCACAACCAAACCCTACAAAATTTGCTTAGAAATCAAAATAATAAAACGAACCACAACTTGGTATCAGAAACTCTTACATTCTTGGATTGCATTTGTGGTTCAACGACCGGAGGATTAGGGCTTTTGGGACTGTATATCAACGAAAATAACGTGTTTTTAATAAATCAAACGTTAGAAACGTTGACAGAATATTGTCAGGGACCTTGTCACGATAATCAGAATTGTATTGCCGGCCATGAATCGAATGGTTTAGATATTATTACTGCTCTCATCTTAAATGATATCAATCCTTTGGGGAAAACCAGAATGGATTTAGTGTTGGAGTTAAAGAACAACGCGTCAAAGTTACTTTTAGCAATAATGGAAAGCAGAGGAGATAGCGAAAATGCGGACAGAATCTTATACAACATGAATCCAAAACAATTACTGGAAGTGGCTTGTAGAGCCTATCACCAAGAAGCTTTAGACGACGATGATTTTGGAGATAAAGATGTCACAACAGACGAGACCGTATCACCTCGTGAAGTGGGACACAATATTTATATCCTGTGTCATCAGCTAGCCCAACATAACAAAGAATTAGCGTCCCTTTTAAAGCCCGGTGAAGGGTATGACCCCAAAACTCACAAAGCTTTAATGTACTATGCTACACATACTGCTCAAATAGAAATCGTTCGTCAAGACCGTACCCTAGAACAAATAGTTTTCCCAATTCCTGAAATCTGTGAATATATTACGACGGATACAAAA
The DNA here is from genome assembly GCF_000699045.2 of Agrilus planipennis. Classification (NCBI taxonomy): domain Eukaryota; kingdom Metazoa; phylum Arthropoda; class Insecta; order Coleoptera; family Buprestidae; genus Agrilus; species Agrilus planipennis. The sequence goes on along the minus strand of NW_020440736.1, from coordinate 521,798 downwards.
ATTAAAGTACTTCACACCGCTGAGAAAGACGACCAGGGCTCCAAAGTAGCAGATTTTTTCGAAAGGACTGAGGAAATGTTTAACGAAATGAAGTGGCAAAAGAAACTAAGAGGTAAAAGAATTATTTATTGTAGTAATTTTTTAAACATAATATATGTAATCTGTTTTTATTCAAGCTCAACATATGCTGTTTTGGGTTAGCAGCTATATGTCTTTGTGGAGTAACTGTCTCTTTAATTGCGCCGTAGTAATAAATTTAATTGTCGCGTTTTTCTATCCTTTTAATGACACCGTGCCAAGTAAGTAATTTAATTACTGTAATTATGTCAAATAATGTAAACGTTTAATTAATTTTAGAGTTAAATTCAACAGTATCAGGATTAATTTGGACTTCTATGTTAGCTTCTACTACAATAGTAATAACTTTACCTAGAGAAATGGCTATAAGGACTTTAGTTGTATCGATAATTTTGAGACTTATATTTTCCCTGGGTCCGGAACCGACTCTATGGCTATTAGGGATACTTACAGTTTTCTTGAAAGGCATTCATTTAGTTAGCATAATGGGCAATCATGGTACTTTAACCAAAACATACTACCAAATAATCACAGATGCTGAACTACTTTACCACATTTCGTATTTAGTTATTTGCATATTAGGATTGACTATGCATCCCTTCTTTTACTCTGTTTTGGTAAGTTTTATATTATTATGCCTTGACGTTATCTAATTTTATTTTTTTTAAGTTATTTGATGTAGTGTACCGTGAAGAGACGCTTTTAAACGTGATTCGTTCAGTAACAAGGAATGGCAGATCAATTATTTTGACTGCGGTTTTGGCTCTGATATTGGTTTATATGTTCTCAATAATTGGTTATATGTTTTTCAAAGACGATTTTCTTGTAAGCGTAGATGAAGATATTAAAGGTAAGCTTTTCGAAAAATATGTCGTACCTTTTTCCTTGAATGTTAAAGCTTTCAATATTTAGAATTACTGTTGGCCTAGTAAATGTTTTTTGATGAACAGGTTAACGTCATCTAATTACGTACAAGGTAAATAGTTTGGTAGTTTGTAAAAATACGCTTATTTTTGCATGTGAATATTATACTATTTTAAGCATGTTTTTGAGTTAAATGTAATTAAACATTTAAAAATTAAAATATATAAAAAAAGAGACTTACACTGTGAAGCTTGCAGAGTCCTACATCTCACTACTAACACGTTTTGTTCAAAAATGACTTTTAAGATGCTCATTCTGCTTGTTTTTTGTGTCCATTAGATGGTAAACTGAAAGAAAAGAAAAATGCGTAATATACCTGAAATGGTTTTAGAAAAAAGAAACTAAACAAAATAGTTTATATGTTGTTTTAGTTTGTGCGACTTCTTTTTTGTTATTTTTTACACGTTATTTATATATGTTTAGATTTATTCATATTGTAAAATTTAATGGATATATTTTAGAAACATATTCTCCTGATCAAGTAGTGTGTGAAACTGTATCAAAATATGGAGCTAATTCTCAAGAACAGTTTTGTAAATTAGTAGAAAAGCCGCAGCCTTTAGTGATTGGAGATGAAGTTAAAGAAAGAGCTTGTGATTCTCTGATAATGTGTATAGTAACAACACTAAATCAGGGTCTCCGAAATGGTGGAGGTATTGGCGATATTCTAAGAGCACCTAGTAGTACAGTAAGTACATAGAATGCTATAATATTTATATATACATCTTTTGTGAAGTATTTACAGATTTGTATTATTTTAGGAAGCACTATTTGTTGCTAGAGTCGTGTATGATTTGCTGTTCTTCTTCATCGTTATAATTATTGTACTTAATTTGATTTTTGGTGTAATCATCGATACTTTTGCCGATCTCAGATCTGAGAAACAACAGAAGGAATTAATTTTGAAAAATACATGTTTTATTTGCGGTAAGTGCTCCTTTTAATTTCAGTATTTATTGTTTTTATGTTTCTTTTTTCTACAGGTCTTCATAGATCGGCATTTGACAATAAAACCGTTAGTTTTGAGGAGCATATTCAGAGCGAGCATAATATGTGGCACTACTTGTACTTTATTGTCCTTATAAAAGTCAAAGATCCAACTGAGTTTACGGGACCTGAGAGTTATGTCTATGAAATGGTTAAGGCTTCTAATTTAGATTGGTTTCCACGTTTACGAGCTATGTCACTATCTGCAGTCGAGGGAGACGCTGAACAATTGGAATTGCGTAGTCTGCAGTCGCAGTTAGAAACAACTCAATTGTTAGTTTCTACCTTGTCGCAACAACTTTTAGAACTTAAGGATCAGATGACTGAACAGCGTAAGCATAAACAAAGGTTGGGGTTACTAAATTCTGCCTCCTCTTATTTGCACACATCCAATTTACCGTGAAATGCTGTACTTATCTTTTTTTATCTTATATTCATGTTGTTAAATTTAGTTCTACTGTTTTAATTAATTGAGGAGGAAATCAGCTTTTGAAAAGATATTAATGTGTTAAAATGGTGCAAGAAAATGTAGTTAGAAGATATATAGAGAAATTTAATAATATTATATTACGAAGTAGTTAGGAATCCTATATATTCAGAATCTCTAACATTTTTTATTTTTTATGTTATGTTTTGGTCCTTTTTATTAATTTTATTTTATTGTTTTCTTTAATAAATGCTGTTAAACGACAGCAAGTAATTATTACATTTCAAATTTGTTTTGTTATTTTTTATAGTACTTACTGCAAGACAAAGGTCAGTTAATATTGAAACCAGGAGAAAATTTAAACATATTTTCCAGTTATTTCAAAAATTTTTTCTTCTGTTTAAAATTATTAACAGTAAACACGTAAACATATTTTCTACGGGTTTCAGTAGATTAAAAAAAAATTGAAATGTTAAAATAATTCAGTTCTACATTAAAGAACAACTATGACAATCATTTTCATTTGTTAGGGTTTAATTTTTGTTTTCTGTAACACTAATAGCCTGTCTTACATTTTACTTTTACCGCGAATTTATTAGAAGTTTTACAAAGAACATTTTGTAAATGATAATGTTCAATTGGTCTCTCGTAGCAGAAATAGGCGTGTCACTACTTATAATATCTTAAAGTAGACTAGACTACTGAAATATACGTAGAAAAAAATATTGTTAGTGAAAAGGGTATTCGCATAGTGTACGTTACATTATTTTACAAATATATAGTTAGACGTTTGTGATATTGTATTGCATACTAAACACATGCACAAATTAAATCATTGTGTTCTTTATTAAAATTATTGGAAAAAAGTTTCAACTCTTATATCGCCTACTTCGTCACTTTTTCAGTTTTGATTATTTTTAATGTTACAAACTAGATTAAATAATATATTTGCCTATAAGAGGCAATCGAATTGGTCTTAAGTCATCCTGTGATAGAAAAAAAGCTAATGGGACGAAGCTTTGCAAATAATATTTAAGAAGAATGTTATGATCAATGATTTCATGAATGCTCAATATTTCTGCAAAAAAGCAATAACGGCGACATTTTTGTAATCTTCGTTTTTTCATTATATGTAATTTATTCTTATAAAAATGTAGGTTTAGTTATGCACAAATTATTGTTTGTAATTCTAATGTTGAAATTAAATAAAATATATATATATACAATAGGGATAACAGCTCTTTTATTTGTAATTTGAATGCTGATATGATCACAAATAAATTACTGCAATATTTGAGAAGTATTCATAACAAAACTACGTAACCTACCTGCAAGGAATAATTCTTGAAGAATTCACATATTTCACTTAAATTTCAACGCAAAACAGTAAAATATGTAATAGAACGACCGAAAATTAAGTGCATAATAAATTTTCGTCCGTTTGTTTGCGTTGTCAAGACAACAAGGAATCATGTGATTGGTGTAAAATTCTATGGCGGCATTTCGCGATTTTTTAAAATATTTAGCTTAAGTATGTATAACTTTATATTTTAATTAAAATAATGTAATTCAACCAACATTAAATGAAACCTTTCTGACTTTTCTGAAACATTATGTTAGAAATTAAGGGCCTATATATTTTGACAGTTTTTGAAGGTTAAATAATTCGACGCTTTCAGTGGCCACGTCCATAATTAACAATAAAAAAAGAAGTCTGCTGTAACTTTATGAAAAGTATCATAAAAGTATTAAACAATTTTAGTGCAGTTAATTGATTCAGTATTATTTTAAAATTATATAATGTGTTATTTCAGAAATATAACTTGCTTTAAAGAAAATAGTTTTACAGGAAGAATAATTTAGCAACAAAATTTAGTTAAGTTAGAAACAAAGATAATGTCTATTAAGTATGCCACAATTTTTGGAATTTCTACATTTCTCATTTAATTTATCAAATAGTAATCATGGCAGAAGCAAACATTCGTCACTTTGGAAATTCACTGTTTCGAGAAATACATAAAAATACTTGGTTAACCAAAATACCTTCTAAAGATCCAAAAAAGGTGATGGTAACAACATGTGATGTTTGCTGTCTTTTTTATAATGTTTTGTATTTTAGAAAAAACGTGTGTGGACTGTCTTTTGTGTACATGATGATACTGAAGTATTTTTGGAAACATATTTTGACAATAAATCGGCAATTTCACATAAGCCTGAGTGGTTCATATGTTTAAACAATACAAAACATGTTTCCCCTACTATATGTGCTCATGAGCAGGAATATGAATTTGTGATAACTCTAAGTACTGATGTTGTAAGACTGGCAGCACCAACAAGAGAACTCATGCTAGACTGGGTTGAAAGTTTACGTGCTAAATTATATGAATTAAAAATTTTAAGTCCAAGAGAAAATATTTATAGTAAACTACCAGAATCTCGTACTAATCCACTATTACCTACAAGGGATCCTACATCTCCCCTTCCACCTCCTCCATCTATTCCTCCAACAGTACCTCCTGGAGTTGAACCATTGATCTCTTCAGAATTTCAGAACGAAGACAGACCTGAAACAAATCAAACACCTTTATTACTTACAAATAATCACAGGTAAAATTGTTACATAATCTTTAAAGGAATATTAGATTGAACAACTTTTAAGGTCACTGCAAAGGGGCATTTCTTTGCCTGAAGGAACAAATGTTTCTGATCAAAATATCAGTGAAGCAGTTGTTGAAAGAAATGAAGAAAATGTAACAATTATTCAAGTTGAAGGAAATTCTACATCAGAAAATGATATTTTCAATTTTGATTTAAACAATTTAAATGTAAGTTCTTCCACTAATGCGTCTATATGTCCAGGTTCTGCACCCCCTCCAGATGCTAGAAATACTTACTATGAAAGATTGTTTAATAATCAGCAACCAGGTATAACATATTTAATTAAATAATTTTCTTTAATAGTAATTAAGGAAAATATATAAAGGTAAAATATAACTGTGTTGATTTAAGGTCCTTCTAACAGAGCTGTACTTGTGCAAAGATCTAACAGTTCCCCAAGAAGATTACAGCCAGCCCCACAGCCTTATCGTACTCTTAGAGAACAACAAGTACTGCAACTTCAAAAGGAAATGAAACATCCTGCAGGTGTGAGGCTGCAATTAAGAAGAAAGGATTGCATAAATTCTATTGCTTTGGCAGATGCTATGGGGCATGTCTGGTAATATTTATTAAAGATTATTAATTCATCATAATTTTATAAATCAATTTATTTTAGGGTGTGTGGTTGGAAACAAAAGGAGCATCCAATGCTTTACAATGCATTACACATTGGAGATCAGCTTCTTAATATTGAAGGCATATCAATTCAAAATGTCAATGATGCCAATAAAATACTAAGGTCAATTTGTAGTTTATATGTAAGTTGTAAGTTTTCAAATTAACTAACAAGTTAAATTACAAAAACGAATCTTCAGGTAAATGTGATTATTAAAAGAGTACCCTTTGGACAAGTGTTAGTAATACGAAGGGATTTCGATGGGCAGTCTTTGGGTATAATTCAAGAAGGTTCAACTGCAGTCATTCAAACGGTCGAAAACGGCAGTCTGGCTGCAAAACATGGATTGTCTGCAAAAGCGAGGACATGTGACGGACTATCGTTTACTAATTGGGTTTTAACCGAAATAAATGGTCGACCATTAAATTTATTTTTTAAAGATAATCAAGTCAGGGATCGCCTTAATTCAGTCGGACGTGATATTTCGATTCTAGTGCAACCGTTAGATTTAATTAAGCAGCTTAAGAAGCAAATGAAGTCTTTACGGAATTATAAAGATTACCTTCTACAATAAGTGCAAATAATAGACTTAAGGCAGTTATCAAAATTTGTATCTTATTTGTACTTGTGCAACTAGTATTCAAGAATTTAAAAACTGTGATTTATATTTTTTTAGTAAACTTTTACTTACTAACCATTAACTATTTTTATTTTTTATTAAACTGAAAAATTAAAAGGTTAATATTATAACAAGAAAGGTAATGTAGGAACACTAAATCTTTATTTTCTATAACACTTTACAAAAAAAACCTAGTTAAAAAATAAAATAATGAATTAAGGAACGTTACAAGTGGAGCAAATGGAACTTGGATTTGAAACTTTACCTTCAAACACTATACTTTTAGTTTGTTTATCGATAATAAAGAATGCAAAAGGCTTGTTGGCATAAAATCGTGGTGGAGTGTTTTTAAATGAGACAACGCCCCCTATAAAATATGAAACAATTATTAGATAGCTCCAAAATTAAGTTAATTTTTGTTTATTACCTGCAGCGGCTGCTGCTTCTGTGCCTTCTTCATCAACATCAATTTTAGCTTGTTGAATAACGCGACTTAAATAAAGATATTCTGGAAAAATACCTAACAAATTTGCCACATTTTCGTTAAAAACATCCTTGATGCCCATCTACAATATTTAAATTTATTATGTAGATTTTCTTCGGTTTAATAACTATTTTAACGCACTTCATATAATATTGCATTGAGAATAAAGTCCGAAATAATGGAAAAACGGGGTAAATACATCATTACATCTTCGTCATACTGTCGTGCATCTTCAAGGGCTTCTAAAATAACTTTAAAGGGCATTGCAGAAATCTTCTTTAAAATTGTTGAAAGTTCTTCTTTTTTTCTGGGTAGAACGACTATCATTGACATTCTGTCTCCCTAAAAGTAATGTGTGTAATGTTAAATTAAACGGAATGAGTAATAATTTTTAAGCTGTACTGTACAATTTTAAAAAGTTTTTTTTTTACCTTTCCGTATGGTAATTCCACAACATGAGCTTTAATATTAGGTAACATGAAAAAGGGAAATGTTCCTATTTGATACATCATCATAACTTCCCCTTTTTCATTACCCTTTTCGTCATAAAATTTATCTTTAAATGTGGCAGATTTATTAAATGGTAACATCCACCGACCTTTAAAATACAAAGTGCTCGTTAAAAGTATTTGAGCATCGACCAAATCATCTAAAAAAATAATTAAAAAAGTACATGCTATTAGACCAATTTCCAGTTATTCTGTATTATATTTGAATATGTATCTTTTAATTAAACAAATAAGTTCACTTACCTACAGTAACCAAGTTTGTTATTTTATTGTTGGTCAATTTAGCTATATGAGAATTAATTATATTTTGAGATTGAATTAAATTTTTAAAATCGATAGGCATGACATCGACATCGTAGAAATTTTTTACTAATAATTGATACGTTTTATTTAAATTTTGCTCTTTGGTAACAAATATTGAATTTGATATGTCTAACTCAATACCATCTGATTTTTGCTAAAATTGATAAAAAATTAGTATAATGCATAGTGATACATTTTCTTTATTATCTACGGTAGTGTTCACTTTTCGGAAAAGCAGCGTCAATGAAAATGATACTTCATAGGTGTAAGTAATATGCGTAATAAAACGTTTTTACCTTTAAATACTTTTTTAACGTTTTAAAGCTTTTCCTAAATTGGGCCCTATCTTTTCCAGATGGAATACTTAATGTTTCTTCTAACTGTCTTTCCGTTTCATCTCTAGCCCCCTCGGCTAAAATCGTTAATAGAGACCACACTGGATATGGCGCTAAAGCTATATTAAAATTTTCACCCAAATAATCTACACTTTGCTACAAAAAAATGTTTTGGTTTTTGTAAGAGAAGTGGTAAATAAGTTAAAATTATTATTAAATGTTATTTGATAAATTACAAAGCCCTTACCAAGAGAAGTTTTACTGCAAAATCATTAAGCGATGCACTTGCAGCGTGTATTGCATCTAATTCAGTATTTATTTGTGCATTTGTTAATATTATAAACAGGCAAAAAGATAAAAAGTGCGCTGAAATATACAAAACAATTAAATAATTCTGTTAATTTTAGAAGGGTATTTTGTTTTTGATATAATATTTATTTCATTTAATTGTTTGTAAGTAAGAAACCCGGTAACTAAAAAGAAAAGGTGCAAAATCATTTTAGAAATGAAGAATTTTTTAGTTACACATTTGTTCGTGAAGTAATCTCATAAGGAAATACATCATTTAATTATGAATAAATAAAAATATTAGATTGTACACCACGATCTTATTTTTCCTAGTTTATTTAAATTTGCACAACCTTTCTTTTTTAGTTACTTACCACCATATAAATTTGCATGAATTCTTTTTAGATAATCACAACTATGTAAAGGAATTCTTTATTTATTCTAAAACAATTTTTTTTTCTGAGAGAAATTCTCCGTAGTAGTCGATAATGCCTGAATGCAGAAAAGTGATAACTTTCTTTTTCGATCTTGCAGACATAAAAAAATAAATCAATATAATTGGATTAGTTTACTATTAGTTATAGTTGACTTTCAGAAAATTACATAAAATAAAATAGATTAAACATTTAAAGTTATTCGAAATTCAAAAGTATAGATAGTAATAATTAATTATTGAATTGATTACTTGTTGAGATCAGATACTTATTTTACTGTGGGCAATAGTACGAATAAATTAAAAGTTAATTTAAAAATCTTGGAGTAAATATTTTGTAAACATAATAAAGGGATATACTTACCCTTTCTTACGATCCAATCCATTATTATGCACACAACATAGGCACAACTATCAGATGAAGAATTTGAATTGGCGAGTAATAGTTTTATAATTACGTTATAAGCGGATTATAGTGTGGCCTTAACTTTTATACGGATGTTAGATCATTCTTTAATAACACAACGACCTTATACTTAAATTGGAGAGTTTTGTTTCCATATACCTAGTGAGAATCTATATTAGATATAATTCAGATATAGAATTTAAACATACGGATTTAGCTGTATCATTTTTCTCAGTTATGAAGTTATTACGAATACCTACGTGTAATTTGTTTAATAATATTGTGGAAAAACCCATCTTATACTAATGTTACGTCATGTAATAGAATTTATATTAATGTAGTAATTATTTTCATCGGGCTGACGTTTTAATATCTCGTGGCATTTGAAGGCAATGTATAAAAAGTAACACGACTTATAAACCATTAGCAACAAGTTACATCTATTTTGACAAATAATATTGTAATATTTTATAAGAGCAATTAATCTAAATTAATTGTAACTCATGATCAAAATTTCTCTTTATTGAGCATAAAGAAGGTAAAATGTAAATAAATTGTTGCTCATAGAATCCCTTATCCGTTCGTTTTTTAGAGTAAAAGCAAAAAAAGGAAAGGCAGTAATTATTTATTCACGTTTGCAGAAGTACATAGACATAAATTAACTATTTGCCATACGTTCTCTAAAAGAAAATTGCAGTTTTTCTTTACGTTTTATTTATTAAAGTTAACACGTTACGGATCAGGGCTTTTCCTAATGTTTCGAGGCCGTTTTAACTAAATCATAAGAAGTGCTTCGAAGTTCCAAGTGCATAAAAATTTTAGGAACATAATGTACATCAAAAATTGATTGCACATACCAAACACCGTATACACTAGAGAGAAAGAAGAGCCCTGCTAAAACTTCGTAGAAAAAGAAACTAATACACAATAGTAACACATATATTCATATATTATATATTACCTATCAATAATTTAANGGCAAGGGATATTGCTATTGCAGCTTTAAAGGTATGTTTGTTAATCACATGTTATTTTTACCAATTTTGATGGAATGTGATGAAGTGATTATAATTGCTAACCACAAGAAAAATATCAGACTCACTTGCAAATCAGGAGAAGACGTTCTAGATATAATAAGTAGACTCACCTGAAACAAGAAAAATTGTTTTATTAAAATTATGGTTTACTATGAATACTGATTATATTTTTTAATTATACATTTTTTAATTGCAGTCTGAAAGATTAAAACAAGTAGTTAATATAGGAAGGTATAGACCTGTTGTTATGTCAGATCCATATTCTGCACTTCTGAGAGATACTATTGCTGATGGGCCCTCAACAAAAACACCATATTAAGTCAATTAAATACAATACCTATAACAAAATTAGATCTGATAAGGGAAGCTCATAAATTCAAATTAATTTTCAGTCCTTATTGGAGCATCAGCATATTCATCAACACATGTTAATAAAAATTGCATGAGAGACTTGTTTAATCTACGAAAAAATCAATGAATTGATAAAACTACTATTCTGCTACGCAAAATAAGCTGATACCCTCTAAAATGCGCAAATGTCAGAATAAAAGCGAGCACATAACAAATTAAATAATAAATTGATTGACTTTTCACACTACTTTAAAAACAATATTAGTTTTTATTAGTAAAATATTAAGTTATGTGCTCATTTTCAAATTGCATTAAGCTTTATTAACTTCATATGAAATTTATTGTGCAAATTAAATATATTTTTTTATTAGGGCATTAGTGAAATTAGATTACAAAACTGGTGATAATTCTTATTTTACTTGTAATTTTTATGTATTGCCTATTTAAATGACAAAAGGGGAGTAAAACATTTATGAGCTTTACATTATGATTTACTATACCTCAACGTAAGTCAGGATTTTCGTTGATGTGCTTTTTAATTCGTAGTAACATAGTAGTGTACCACTGATCAAGACGAGATATGGAATCGTATTCTTTGACAACATCTGTATATCCATCTAGATTTTGTTCTTCTATTTGATCAAAGATGTTCTGTAGCAATTTATATTCGCGTGAATCCTGGAACGCCGGGTAAATTTGAGTGTAGCGTTCTAGAGCATGACGAGCATTCAGCAAATCTACACACAGGTGACAAAGAGCAGCACGAAACAAATACTCCTTTGCACTGTACTTCAGCAAAGAGTTCTCTAATGAAGATGAAGCTACTTGCTCGTAGATCTGAATAGCTTTTGTATAATCTTCTAGCTGTGCTGCATATTGGGCAACTTTTAAAAGACACTTGTTGGCAGATGAATTGCTTTCTTCACCCCTGTAGTAATCTGCAGCTTGTTCATAATGTTGAACTGCTTTCTTGAGATCGGCTGCATCAGTTTCATACATCTCTGCAATGCTTTGGTGATGTTTTGCAGCCATAGTAAAGCGCCCCATGTCAGTGTATATTTCTATTGCTCTTACAAGACAGTTGACTGCCTCTAACAAAAAAGACACACCATTAAAAACAAACATTATGAAGCTATATACAGGGAAAGTTTCTTTGAGATGTTAACAGAATAATATATTTTTTTAGCTATAACAGTTTCAAACTCTTTAAATTCTTTACAGTTGTACTCAATATATAACACTCACCATTAATATCAGACTTTTTATAACAGTTAGCAGCATCAACAAAATTAGTTGCGGCATCATGTCGAGAGCCAGTTTTCAAATGTAAATTTCCTGCTTCGCAAAATGCACTACCTGCTTGAGTCCAGTTCTTAGCCATTTTAAATAGATTAGCAGCCCTGTGATAGCAATCCACAGCATCTTCGACTTTAGCAGAACCACTAATAATAGATGACCATAAGAATACAACATAATTGATCATAAATTGATTGATTTTTGCTTACCCAAAAAGTGAACCAAAAAATCCTTTGGAAGAGGATAACTTTTTCTCGGCTTCTGCAATTAGCTGTTGGGCTTTTTGTTCATTTGTAGCCATTCTTCACAAAACACTATAAATATTTACATACACAGACACTAATTTTATCAACCGTTGTGATGTATTGATAATTTTGTTTCCACTTCCAGCACTAGCTGTCACTTGTTTTTAGTTCAGTGACAACCTTGAAATAAACATTATATGCAACCAAAATTGAGATTCAAAAACCCTAACAAATCAATTCAGCATAGAATAATATATCTACAGTTCCGGAATCATAGAAAAAAAAGTTTAGATGTTTGTGGTCAAGCAAAAATATAACTTGCTTTTATGAAAAAAAATAATCAGAACTACTGAAAGGAAAATAACTATGTTTTTTCAGAATTTAACATTTAAAATTAAACAAATTTTGAAAAGTTTTATGAACGTGAGGATTGTAAAAAATTGACACAATGCACATCTCTACTTAAAAAAGAAATATTGCAACATAACAAACTCAAATGTTTCTAGGATTCATTGATTGAAGAACGAAACCGTAACCTATCACTGCTATCGTTGCATATTTAGCAACTGAGTTATTTAGATGTCAAAATGGGTTTTAAAATTTTTTTTCATTTTTAGATAAAGCGGTTACTATGTTCTAAAGTGATTGTAATTAATTTGTGTGCATATAAAATATATGTCACAGAAAATGGCTTCTAGTAACAATCAAAACGGATGGCTTAGCGGTCTTGGGTTCGGCCCCCCTTTAAGTTCCGTACCCGAACAACAACCAACTTCTAGTGCAGATGTGAATCAGTATGAGCAATTAGATCGTTCTAGTGCCAGCAGCAACACACTAAAGGTTTAAATTTGTTGAAATTTGTCCAAACTTTTTCTCATACATAAATATTATTTGAACAGAGAAACCCTAAAATGGAACTAACCAAAACAGACCTGTTGAAGCTTTTAACGTACTTTGAAGGGGAAATACAGGCAAGGGATATTGCTATTGCAGCTTTAAAGGTATGTTTGTTAATCACATGTTATTTTTACCAATTTTGATGGAATGTGATGAAGTGATTATAATTGCTAACCACAAGAAAAATATCAGACTCACTTGCAAATCAGGAGAAGACGTTCTAGATATAATAAGTAGACTCACCTGAAACAAGAAAAATTGTTTTATTAAAATTATGGTTTACTATGAATACTGATTATATTTTTTAATTATACATTTTTTAATTGCAGTCTGAAAGATTAAAACAAGTAGTTAATATAGGAAGGTATAGACCTGTTGTTATGTCAGATCCATATTCTGCACTTCTGAGAGATACTATTGCTGATGGGCCCTCAACAAAAACACCATACAGTGATAGTGATATAGCAGCTGCTGCTGAACAGCAACTGCAAGCGTTAGAACATTTAGCTCTTCAACAAAAAAGGGCTCACCAACACATGGTAAATATTTTGAGAGAGGCAGAAGCTAAACATAGGAAAGTTATTCAAGAATTAGAAGAAGAAAAGTCAAAGCACGAGCATGATACTGCTCAAGGAGATGATATTACGTATGGTTTAGAAATGGAAAGAACAAGGTTGAGGCAAGAGTTAGAAATGGAGAGACAACAAAGAAAAAAATTAGAAAAAGAACTAAAAAGGCAAGTGGAATTGGCAGACGAAGAGAGGTCTAGACAAAAACAAATTGTACTTCTTCTGCTGGCAGAAAGAAAGAAAATAATTGTTAAGTATATTGAAGAACGTAAGAGAAGTGAAGATTTAGCACAGGTAACACCTTTATTGAGGAAAATAATATCTTATTTTATAATAATTTTCTTTTTTATCTAGATACTTTCAGAAGAAAAGTCTAGGATAGATACAATGGCTGAAGGATTAGAAGAAGAGAGCAAAAAGTCATTGCAGATGGAAGCAGAGCTTGAAAAGCAAGTTCACATTTTTGAGACTGATAAGAAAGCACTAAAGGCAGCTTTAGCAGCTAAAGAAGCAAAGTAAGTTTAATTGAGCTTAACCAGAAAAATTAGTATCTTATTGATTTGATTAAAGATGCCAAGAATTGGAGGTGGAATTGCAAAAATGGCAAGCAGAATATGAAGCTTTGAGAAACAGACTTCGAGAAACAGGAGAACCTGCTCCTCCTATGACAAGTAGTGTAGCTAAAGTAGTTCAGCCCACTGCCACTGTATCGAGTGTACCAGTTTCAGGCCCCAGTAAGTTACTAAATGGGACTTATTTTGTATAAAGTTTTGAAATATGAATTTATTAATTCGTTTGTTTTATTTAATAGCTACGGGGGTTGCTCAATCAGTAACTTCAGGACAAACAATTAGACAGTCCTCTGGTGGTGCTTCTACTGTTACACCATCTAAAGTACGTATAATTTGTGTTTTGCTCAGTTAATAAGTATTTCATTAATTTTGTTATAGGTTCAAGTTATGGGGGGTTTGGGAACTTCACCTCAAGTGAGTCAGCCGAATAGACCATCAACTAAGCCTGTTTTTCATGCTCCATATCAGCAGCAAACAACAGTTCCTCAAACGCCTCCTAAAAAGAGTTTATTAGTGGGGAGGGGCGTTCCACCCCCTATACCCCCAAATAAACCTGTGATACCCACAAAGCAAGCCACTATACGCAGACCAGAAAGCGCCGAGACAGATAAAAAAAAACTTAATGTACAGGGAAAAGAAACATCAGGAAAACCATCAACTTCTTCGGATGGATCTCGTACTAACTCGTCAGGAATAGAAATATTAGGTCAAGAATTGGCAGATTTTCAGCAAATGTTCGTAACTATGGCAACTAGCAATAATACTTAGAGACATTTAGTGTATTATTTTAACCCGTTGATATTGTTGGCTGTAGAAGTTCTGCAGTCTAGCAGATGACTATAGATTTTATTATGTGATACTGATGACTAAATTATATTTTACTATTTTACTAATAGTCAACCTTGGTCTGTAATTAAGCATTACTGCGTAATCTCCACTGCTTTTCTAACTTTTAAGGCTGTGACATCACAAAACTAGCATCTTTTTTAAGGCTAGAAAACACCCCTGCTTTCCATAATATAGTGTTAGGGCCAAAGATGTAAATCTTATTGGTAAAAAAGCAATACACATATGTACATATAACAACATGATTATTTGACTGTTAATTTTCATAATTTTCAATTAAGTCGCGTATAATACATTTCAGTTTAATGAAACCAGTTGTTTGTCTTGAAATTCTTTGGTCCTAACATTAAAAAAAATGTCTAGTTTATGTTGCTATATACAGTATCGTCCGGTTTTTTTGCTGTGATATATTTTTGTCACTTCTATTAACTCAGTTTTAATACACGAACATTAACCCACTCTTGTAATATTTTTATGTGAAAGTTGAAACATCTACCAATGGTTAGTACTATTATTTATATATTCGGTGTGATGGTTGCAAAATAAGGTGAAATGCTTTTAGAGAAACCATATAAATACTAATTGTTCAGCCCTTGTGTGACGTAATAGAAATTAACTTGGCGCATGGAATGTATTGAGTGTTAATGAAGAGGTGCGCTGTTTATTTATCGTATTGTTTAATTTTTAAGATCTCGTGGTAGTTCTAAATGATTGTTACAGCTTTAATGGAAGGAAAAGTTAAAGCATTTATTGGGCTTAGGAAGTGTAAATACTTGCGTAAAAGACTTAGGTGTATAATAGGTACATCACTTAGTACATGTTTGTAGCTATTTATTTTTTTGTATTTTCAGTATTGTTTTATTTTTTTATATAATGTCTTTTGAGGTTGGATCGTTTATAAAAAACGAACGTTGTACGTTAATAGTGTTAAAGGCAGTTAAAGAAAACGTACGGTTAGAATATTAATAGTAATATATCCATTCCTAATTCTAAAATAATGCAGCAAAACAGTAACTACGATACTATACGCTTACAAATACGGTATTTAAATGGAAATTAAAACGTAATATTTTTAATAAATAATCAACTGGATGGGACCGTTTGGTTTCCTGCCATATCTAGTGAGTTAAACATTAATATAAAGTAAAAAAGTGTGAGTTGCTGTTTAAATTAGAGTAAACTCCATATATATATGAAGTAGTGAGAAATTGATGTGATTATTAAAACAAAATCTGAAAATAGAATGTAACTGATTAAAAATTAAAAAAAAAGCTAGAAGAAAATAGGTTTCCTGCTGGATGTTTAGCGGAATAGAAATTTGTTGAAGTGTTCATTTTTGGGACTGATTATAATGATTTGCCTAGTGAACTTAGAAACTGGATTATTATTGAAGTGCTTATACAAACAATTAAATTGTAGAAGGATAACTTAATGATTAGGGTTATTGGTGCATCAATAGCACCCTACTGTATGCTTATCTTTGCTACTGTTTACTTAATATTTAAACTACCTAAGTCTTTTAAATACCTATTTATGCAACTGTAAAACCATAATATTCAGTATAAGATTTAGAAATTGCTAGTCAAAAGAATAAATTGCGAAAATGTCATTATAAAAATAACAATAATGATAACAATCCCTTGAAAGGCAGCTTACACATTTTACTTTGATTTTCTTGACAATTTGATTAGAATTCAGAATCCTCAATCAGAGGACAATTTAAAGAACTATAGGGGGCATATTTGTGGTTATAATTGATGATTAATACATATTGTATAGTAAAGTAGGTACTTTTTAAGTCATTGTACAAAGAATATAATTAAAATATGAATCCTGTAGTTCCCCTATGTGGGCAAATAACTTTTAAAAAGAGGCGATTGTTTCTAGCTTCTGTTCGTTGGTAATAGTAAAAAGTTGTCTTTTAATGTTATTAAACAGATTTATTTTCCCTGTGGTAACATAAGAAGTAACCTTAATGTAAATACCGTAAACCTCAAGAAGTATGTATTTTGATTTTGTATATTTTCGAAACTTTAGTGTTAGGTTTAAGAGGTATCCCTTCAAATTGAAGTTGATTACAATATTATAAATTCGAATTTATTTTAATAGTACTGTTCTTTTTTAAATTATACACCTTGAAGTAAATATAAATAATTTGTGTATACCATAGCTGGACAGAGCTTTAGTACTATTGTGCTTGAAAAATGTGCTTCCTGTGCATTCACGACTTAGAAGCACGTAATTCAAGCCGTTTTATGAAGAAATGGATTACTTCATAAAATTGTTTTGTAAGCTTTAATCTCTTTCAAAGTGCTTAAGTTTTGAACTCTAAATGGTTTTTGAAGTAGTTGATAACTCGAAGTCCTTGGATTTTAAATTATAATTGGGGCTTCAAGGAGCAAAGCACTTTAAGCAAGGGTTTAGGGCTTGGAGCTTTTTTGATGAGAGCTTTGTCTACCTTCTGGTGTGTACTAACAAATACTCGAATAAAATATCTAATGGAAGATCTGTCCCCTATTTAATATAAACCAAACATGCACAAGAAATTTTAAGAAATTGTATAGATATGCTGGTACTTTTTTGATAAACGTAATTTTTTGGACATTGCACAAATTTCAACGGACAAATATTTGCGGTTTTGATGAGGGTGATAAATTTCTTGCGCATTCAGTGTAGCTCTGCCTAAGTTAACAATAGAGTTGTATGTATTAGCAATGTGATTCACGAGTACCTTTGAAAATAATGTACTTAAGGGGGCTACTTAAAAAGTGAACAATTCCAAGTAGTGACACAGTACAGTTTGTTGTAATGTCAGCTATAATATAATACCTTAATCTAAAAGGTTCTTCCCTGGAAGGTAAACTCATGTTTTTAATTACACATACACGCGTTTACCTTCTCATACATGTGTATTAGTAAATAGATAGCTTAGATGTATTTTGTAGTTTTCTTTTTCGTTGTTACCTCAGTCTGGTGTACTAGCCTAATTTTGTAAATTTATTTAGTGTAAATAATAAACGCAGGTTTAAGAAATGTAATGAGAAGTAACATCTGAGATGGAATTTTATAGAATTAAGATATTTTTACAAGTTAAACTGAATTCTGATTTTAGGTTGATTTTATAGTTTATTTAAACCATTCTGCTTCATATGTTCTCGTGTATATCATATTTTGTACTTATTAAAACACAAAACTTAAGTTTAATTTGTTTTTTTTCTTTACAATCAACCTTCTCTAATTAAAAGCGCAAAGAGAATAGCGTCAATTAAATTATTCATACGGACTAAAAGAATATTTTTAAATTCACTTGATCAAAAATAAAAAAATTCGAGGGCGGTTACAGTTACATATTTATAAATAAATATACCTATGTGTAAACGGTTTAATGATAATTTTATGAATTCTATACGCTGTATGGATTCGGCATTTTTGGAATGCGTTAAATCAGCAGATAAAACGTGAATTAGAAAAAAATCAGTACATTATATCGAGATATATGTATTCCATATAGAACGCCACTGCCAAGGGGTATGATGATCGTAGCTATATAGGGATGTTACAACGAACAGAGACAGGTAGATACACTAAGCAACAGTAGAAAGAAAAGTGATTTTGTCCTAATATATAATAAAAAAAATATAATGAATTCCAAAACAACCAGAGAAGTGCGATTGGAAGAATACGGATGCTAAGATGTAAAAACAGTGTATTGAAAATGTATAACTTTTTTGGGAGTAATACTTGATGGAATCGGCATTTATTTGGTGAAAATTCGTAATTTTATAAAAAACAATAGAACTCGTAATTTTCACAATTTTTTATTTTTACCAAGATAATTGTTTCGCTAACATAGTAACTTTTTCAAGTGGAGTGTTACAGTAAATGTTTTACAGAATTGTAGCTTATATAGATATACCTTAACTTAAAGTGGGGGTTACATTAGACTAACTTTAACAAAGCTGATGTATTTAACTATATTTGATCATTTAACAACAATTTTAATTTTATTTTTTATCCTGAGATTCTAAAAACTTAATACTTTGGAACGCAGGACTATTGTTAAATGATCAAATAGTTAAACACATCACCTCTGTTAAATTTATTTTAATGTAACCCCCATTTTTAGTTAAGGTATATTTAAGCTACAGTTCTGCAAAATATTTACTGTAACACTCCACTTGAAAAGGTTACCAAAACAATTGTCGTGGTAAAAATAAAAAATTGTGAATATTACGAGTTCTATTATTTTTCATAAATTTATGAGAGTATATGTAGTTTTGTAGTTTAAGAAATAGATAAAATAAAAAACAAAAAAATAGGGTAATTTGTTTTTCTTTCTCAAACAGGCATAGTATGATATTAATATTTTCTCGTGGCTCATTGAACTGTTTAGTTTTCCATATGAAAATCATATTTAATTACATAAATGAATGTTGATTATTTTTTGGATGTCCAAATCCAAAATCATGACAATTAGAAGGGGTGGTAAAGTGGCCAAACATAAACCGTTTAGATTTGACGGGAGCGAGTTAAAGGTGGTCAAAAAGTTATACATATCTGGGAATCCCATTTAGTTCTCCGGGACTTTTCGGACAACTATGCTGCTGTGGCTTCATCATTTCGTAGAGACAAAAGTAGGGTAGCATCATCTTCATATAAAATCATAGAAGATGTGCAGGGATATGAATGTGAAGAATATTTAAAGTATAAACTACCCCTCCTACCAATAATTAGCATGCACGGAAATAAAGTTGTAAGAATAAGATACAATAATATGTCGTATATGTTTGGGATATAAACAAACTTTGTACAATTAGTAATTTAAGCGAGAAAGAAAATCTACAACGTGTATTCCATTCCTGTTTTATATTCCAACAACTAAGGAAAATGTATTTATTTGACAATATTAAATCTATCTTTTTTGGATGTTTGGAGTGTGTTTTTTCCGGGTTCGTATAAATTTACATAAATTCAATAAGTTCTCAGTTAGGGAGGTATAGTTATTAAACAGATTATATAGAACATGCGTTCTCAAGGCTGGTTACTCAGTGATTGTATTGTATGACACAGTAAGCCTATTATATTGTAATTTAATTACATGTTAATGTAGAGGAAGTTATAGTTAGTATGACCGAGGGACGACAGAGGGCTATTTCTATGTCAACCCTTAAAAAATCATATCACGATGAAAGTTTGCTTTTTATTTATTTTCCTTTCAATATCAAATGTCATGAGCGCTCATACATTGTAAGTATATTCGTCTTTAATTTTAGGTAGTTTGCGATAATTAATTTTTCCTTTTTTTTTTGGGATAAGATAAATTAACATTTGCAACATTTATTTTTGTTTTAATTACTTAATTTTTAGGGGTCAAAATTACTTTATACGTGCAGTCGTTTTTCAAATTCTTAAAGATTTTCTTTTTTTTTTTTCTCTCGAAAATTATTTTATAAATGATAAGGTTTCAATTTATTAAGGCTGCCATTTTTAATGTTATTAGCGCACCTGATGGTAAAATATCGGAGAAATCGAATTTAAAGACTTAATTATTGTTATATTCCTTATTAGTACAACAAGTTGTTTTTTTTTAGACACATATTCTTCAAGTGGTCGCAATTTGTACATTATTCCTTTTTATAGTTGTATGTTGTGGTTTACGTTTACATAACGAATGAAAATGATTTTTCTTTGCAGAACCCATAATTATAATTCAAGCTACAGTTATCGAGAGAAATCTAAAGATAAACAAAACAATAGAGATAGAGATAGAGACAGAGATCGCGAATACGTCTTTGAGGAGACCAGTCTATCACTGAGAGATATTCTCCCGATAAAGCCAAAACAATATGATAAAAACCGAGCCCCTAAACTACAGGGACAACCCACAATTGTCTATTTTCATGTAACAGTTCTATCATTAGATTCTATCAACGAAGAATCAATGGCAAGTGGTAAACTATTATACATACTTTAGTTAGATGTTCAGATTTAAAATAGAGTGAAATAAAAAGACGAATAAAAGAGATATTAAAAGTAAAATTAATGAGAGAATAATGGAGGTTTTTCTCATTATGTTTCGCGAAGTGATGGCCTTAATTTTCCAGACTTATGTCACTGACATATTTCTTGCACAAAGTTGGAGAGATCCTCGACTTAGACTTCCAGAAAATATGAGCGAAGAATACAGAATATTAGACGTAGAATGGCTGCACAATATATGGCGTCCAGATTGTTTCTTTAAGAATGCCAAAAGTGTGACGTTTCATGAAATGAGCATTCCCAACCATTACCTTTGGCTTTACCACGACAAAACGCTTTTATACATGTCCAAGTAAGAAACGGTAAATTAGATTTCAAATACTGACGATTAGACGAGAAACTTTGCTTTTACAACGAAGTTTCTTATCAATTTCTTTTTATTCCTTAACTTTTTTTACCGAAATTTCCTTATATTTCCCCAGAGATAGAGAAAAAGTGATGTTTAAAAAAATTTATTTGACGCAAAAAAAGGAAAACCTTACAAGTATTTAACGAAAGAACAAAAAGAATTCATAAAAATTTCCTTTTCCCTAAGTCGATTCTAAATTTCAATTTCCCTAAGTCTGGCAAAAAGCGAATGTGTTAGTGGACATCTCTTTCCCTCTTACGTACTGCTTACAGAAGGGAAGGGAGAAAGCGGAGAGAGAATATATCCTAAAATTACAAAATCCCAAAAATTGCGCGATAGGAGTGTGATGTCGAAACTGTCCGCGATGCGCTGATGAGATCCAACAAGATCGAAATCGCGATCCGCGTCTGGCAGTTTCGACAGAATACAGACCACTTCGAATTTCTTTCATCCTAAAATTACCTCGGAAATATCATGAACAGGCAGGACTTACTAATTGAATATGTTAGATAAATTTACAATTAAAACTTGAATTGTGTAAGAAACTTCGCTCCTACAGGGTGTCGCACGACACCGCACAGTTTGTTTGTTACTACAGTGTCTCTATTTTTGTTTTTAATATTTTTAGATTAACTTTAGTATTATCCTGTGCTATGAAATTCGAATCTTATCCTCACGATACTCAAGTGTGTTCAATGATGATTGAGAGCTGTAAGGTATCGTATTCTATCTAGAAAATTGTTTACGGCAAATTTCTTTTGTTTCCCTAGTATCGCACACCGATAACGATCTTGTTTTTATTTGGAACATGACCGATCCCTTGGTGGTAAATCCGGAAATAGAATTACCACAGTTAGATATTTCCAATAATTACACCACCGATTGCACCATAGAATATTCGACAGGTAATATGGGGCTTTAGTAAACTGTTTCTTAATGTAGTTAGCTTTTATACATACATACATACACACACACACACACGTATATATGTGTATGTCTATATTTACATTTGTATATGCATATATAAAGTGCGGTCAAGTTACTTCAATATAGGTAGATAATATATCAGTGACATCGATTTACAAGTCTTACACCTACAACTAATACGATTACTTTACAACACTTTAGCCACTTCCCAAGTACGTACAATATGGCAAAATGGATTATAAAAACGTTAATTAATAATTTCCATTTGATTTTTATCTAGAAATGATTATACTTTGAACTCTGTACTAAAAAGGGTACAAACGGTACCACTTGCTGTGGGGAAATTGGAATACTTCTTAGTCTTCCAATTTTTACTTATAAAACAGAATGAAATAACTTTTATGTGACTAATATAAACAAATTGCGTTATTATCACCAATTTGGCCTTTTATTGCAACGTTTTTATGTAAAACAGAATTAAAAAGAAAAATTTGAAGGATATCCTCAAATAAACACAAAAAAGTTAACAGAAGCATATTTTTAATAACAAAATACAGGGTGCTTCAAAAGCTCTAATTTTTTAGGAGTGACAAAATTTAAATAATATATTTTTGAAATTTCAAATAAGACAGAAATCGCGATTCGTCCGTCCTAAGACTGGTTGGACACGCACTTCCACTCTTTCCTATCCTGAGCTAATCTTCGCATTTCCCTAAACCTAGAACGTCCCACATCCTTAACTATTTGTGAACAGTAATCTAATCTACGTCTAGCTCTACTCCTCTTAACTCCTGTTTCTACCTGTAATATGTCTCTGACTAGCCCTTTATCCCTGAGAAGGTGTCCTACTTCCATGAAGACTTCTGCTTACTTATTCTTTCTAATACCTCTTCATTTCTAACCTTCTCCATCCACGATATCCTTATCAAACGCTTCTAACCTTTTCTTTTCCGCCGCGCCCATCGTCTATGTTTCGCATCCGTACAGCGCCGCGTTCCAAACATACACATTTAACAATCCTTCTCGAATTTCTAAATTAACCTTTTGCGAGCATTGAAAACGACTCGACCCTGCGCTATCCTCTGCTTTATATCCCTACTACTTCTTCCGTCCTGACTTAAATGACTTCCTAGATACCGAAAATCAGGCACTTCTTCTAATTTTTCGTCTCTTATTTTTATATTTGCTCTTTTTCCACTTTTCTACCAGTATTTTTGTTTTACTTTTATTTATGTTCATACAGTGCTGTTTTGTCAATAGAACTTCCATTTTACAATTACGTTTGGTAATTATTAAATTACTAGTAATCAAAGACTTAAAAACAACTGAAAAT
Source organism: Agrilus planipennis (assembly GCF_000699045.2). Lineage (NCBI taxonomy): Eukaryota > Metazoa > Arthropoda > Insecta > Coleoptera > Buprestidae > Agrilus > Agrilus planipennis. Next base: position 498,270 of record NW_020440736.1, on the reverse strand, counting down.
AGAAGAAAAGAATAGTAAAAAGAGAGGGTGTTATCACTTATATACACAAGTTAGAAGTCTTTTTCTATTTACATATTTATTTAGTTGGTATATGTATAGAATAATAATTATGTATTTATTTAAATAATGTTTTGGATTAGAGCTGACAGTGATAGCTCGCTGCGAGCGCGCCAACGAAACAAAAGTTTAACTTAACAAAAACTGTTGATCGTAATTTAAAACATAAAATTGTACTATGTATTTTACTTAAAAGAGCAGTTGTAAAATTATGAATTTTTCCGTTATGATTTGAATTAAAGGTAATTTTACTTGCTTGGCGGTCGTATTTACCCTGAGACGTCGTTTGGGCTATCATTTATTCCACACTTACATCCCATCAGCTCTTATCGTTGTCATGTCCTGGATATCGTTCTGGATCAAACCGGAAGCCATCCCGGCGAGAGTTACTCTCGGAGTAACTTCGCTTTTAACGTTGGGTATGTTAAAACGATATAGAAATGTTGCAAAATATCTTGTAGCGGCTTCAGTACAGATAAAGCAATTTATTGTTATTTAAGCTACACAAAACACCCAGTCTCAACAGTCACTGCCACCGGTGTCCTATGTTAAAGCGATTGATGTCTGGATGTCGAGTTGTTCAGTTTTTGTCTTTTTGTCTCTTATGGAGTTTGCAGTAGTTAATAACTACATGGGCCCCGTAGCTACCAAAGCAATGAAAGGCTATTCCGATGAAGATATTAACTCTGACATTAACGACTTTAAGGTAAATAACTAAATTATTTAATTAATGTAAGAGGCCTTTGATGGTCGGGGTTAAGGATTCGTTTTCATCCGATGAAGTTGTTTATGTGACGTTTCGTCAGCTGCTGTGGTTGGTATTTTACACCCTTGCTAGGATCTTTGGAGCCTACCAATAGCAGCAGTTTCTAAAACGTCGAAAAACTAAGCAGAACAAATCTTTGACCACAAACATCAAGCCCGAACATCGAGGCTTCTTCAGATAATGCCTGCTGTAAAGGACTTAAAAGCGATAAGCCACTAGAATCAAAGACACGGGTTAATATCTGCTAAAATTCGTCGTCACGCGCTTTTTCCAATTGTCTTAATGCATCAAAACGCCTAGATGTATTCAATATTATTAAATAGACCTTTTTACACCATTTTTGACGACCTGAAATTGCACGAAAAGAAATTATTCAAGTGTTTTCAAATGAGTGTGTCAATATTCAATGAACTGAATTGAATATCTACCGCTGCTATAATTCGAAAATTTCACACCAGTACTGAGATTAATAATAATAGTCTGAATTTTTATTGACCAAAGATGGGATTTGACTTGAACGATTGATTAAAAGTGGCGAAGTGTTTTACAACGACTCCTTGTGACCGCTTCCAGTGTGCGAATGGCTTGTATTGGCGTGATGGAAATTCCAAATGAAAAATATGTACAAAACAGTTTCCACACTTCATTTAAACATGCACTTAACAGTTGTTGGTGAACTCTTCATTATATATTAGTGTGGAGGTTGTTTTGTCTATTTGTTTTCAACTATTATTAGCTAAGTTGCTTGTACATTTATTTTTTAAGCAGCAAGATATAGATAGACCACGTTTCGGAAGTCAGCCCCAATATGACACTTTTTGCCATGGAAGAAGTACAGCTATATGTATAGACCAATTTTCTAGGTTCTTCTTCCCATTTTCATTCTTTATTTTGAACGTTGTATACTGGTCAACATTCTTGTAACTACTAGAAAGTATACTACTTTGTATAGCACAATTTCTAATAATTATACTTTAAATTATTTATTGCTGATGACGATAGTGATTATGATAATAAATTCAATGATTCTTTGTGAATTTTATTTCTATTTTATTTACTACCTATTTACTATATATTAATAAGGATAAATCAGTTTTCTTTTTCCAATTTATTTTTCTTTCTTTAAAATCAGATAAATATAAACCCATGGTTAGCGATAATTATCTATATTTATCCTAATGCAAGGCCACTAATATATTTGCAGAACCAGAGTAAGATTTTGAAATAATTAATTTGGAGAGAACATTCTGCCCCTAAGGGCGGAAAATTAGGGGATGACTCCCGTTTTTAACTTTTTTTAGTTTAAGTTTGTACATATAGACGAAGTATACCTATTGAAGTCGGTTTTTCTACGTAAGTATACTCCAATTATGCCTTTTGATATATGTATATTGTCGTACGAATAATAACGTAACGTCTTTGAGAAACTGTTCCTTGAATAGACACATGCATATCCCAGTTTATTTATACAGTTGACCAGGTGTCGTGCAGGCAGATTGATTCTAAAAGTGGCATCCCGTGGAAATAGGAATTAAAGGCTGATCGTAACGGATTTTGTTGCGACATTTCTCGACTTCCTCAAATGACCGGCCAGATTTCTAACTCACAACTACACTTTTTACTTATTTTATACGCCAAGAAAATCACAATTTCCACCACCTTTCTTTAAACTAGTCGCGGTCATACATAATTTACGACGAAACAATTCGCTTTGTAAATGACTTTTACTTGGTTGAAATTCAGTTTTATGAAATTTTTAAATAATTTACATTCCCAACAATTGTTTCAGTAATTGGGAAATCTTAAGATTCGCAGACCGAATTTCATAGCATTTTGGTCGAATCGTATCATATTTTTGAGAAATTGCTTTAATGTATCAAGAAAATCAGAATTATAACTATGAATTTTCCGATTTCTTGTATGACTAAGTAAGTAACACTAAATCAGTTGAAACGCTTGGCTTATTCCGAATTTTCATAGTACTTTGGTCGAATCATATCATTGTCCTAATGAATCAAGAAAATCAGAATTGTAATTATTCATTTCCCTAAAAAAGGTCGTCAGTACTAAGACTGGTTGGACACGCACCTCCACTTTTTTCCAATCCTGAGTTAATTTTCGCATTTCACAAAAACAAGAACATCCCACATCTTTAACTATTTATGAACAGTAATCTAATCTAGGTCCACCTCACTCCTCTTAATTTCTGTTTCTGCTTCTAATATGTATCTAACTAACCCTTCATGTTCGAGAAGGTATCCTACCAACCTGTTTCGGTTGGTCGAATCATATCGTATTTTACGTAAATTGTCTTAACGTATGAAGAAAAATCAGAATTACAATTAGGTTTTTAACTTTACGCATTATGTGAGTATGTAAATCTAATAAGGCTTATACCTTTTTCTTAAGAACAAGAAAATAGAACCAACTGAATCGAACGAACAGGATTCACGAATCATTAAGATTCGTTAAAAGTTTTTGGTGGGTTTTGTAGCGTTTTGAAAAATTTTTCGACGAAATAAAAATTGCAATGGATGTGTTGATGCGGTGATGCGTGTATGTGATAATAACGGAAAGAAGGTTCAGAGTTTAGTTTCCAACGATCGTTATTAGGTGGCGGCGCGATTGCGAGCCGTCGCTATGCCGGCGTCTGGTAGCGAGCGTCGGCGTCGTTCTGTCCGACGCGTCGCGTCTCTGTCGCCGGCTCGTGTAGCGCGGTGTTACAGTCTCCGAGTCTAGCGAGAGCGCGCCATGGGCAACTTCTCTTTATCATCGATAATAAAATCGCATTTGAATTGGTTCTCGCTATCTGCCATTGTACCATTTCCATTTCCATTTCCATCACGAAATAGTAAAGCCGCACAAACAGCAGGAGGTGAACCAGCAAACGGTTAATAAAACCTACGCTATCCCATTGCTAAACCTGTGATGATGAGACTGACTTGAAAGTTGGAGAGCCCAGCCAGCAGTAAATTTGTATATTGAGTGAGTGTGTGCGTGCATTGTAAAATTGGCGTATGCGTGTGCGATGTACGACGCGGCGTCACTCTATATATAAACACAGCGTCGGAGCTGTCGTTTTTATTTATAGTCGTTGGTCGGTCGGTTGGGACGCGCGCATCTGATTCAACTATTAGACGTCGCTGTCGTGGTCGTCGTCGGTCGGCGTCGTTTTCGCCGCCGTCCGCCGTTTTCGCCGTGTGTAGTAGTAGGCATGTGATGGACGAGGGTTTTCGGCGTCGTCGTGGTCCTCGTATGTCGTGGTGAGCGTCAAGAGCCCCCCTCGTTCCGTAATATATAATAACTTGCGTGCCGTTTCCCGACATAGGCGTCGATTTATCGTGTCATCGAATATCTCTCTGTTAAGTGATTTGACTATTAATACAGCAAAAAGACGAAGAAGAGGGGAAATTCGGAAAGATTTAGGAGAGATAGAAATAGATTGGATAGGGAAAAAGGAAAAGGAAATAAAAAGGTATCGGGTGGTATCGACGACGTAGTGACTGCAGTGCGCATTAGTGCGAGGAATAGATCGATGAAGGACACGTTGTTGTCGCTCTTGTTTGGTGTTGTGGTGTTGAAGAGGAGCAGGACGCGGAGGAGGAGTTACGGGAGCGCCGAAGGGCGCCGTTGGTGATGGGAAGAGACGCGCGTTTCGGCGGCGTCCTCTTCTTCTTCTTCTTCTTGTTGGTGGTCTTAGGCCGGTGACCCTGAGGAATGTTTATCCCGGACTCGTTGCGCAGCTGCATGGTGGAGCCCGATGTGTCCTCGTACCTGCAGATGCCGTCCTCGGGACAGGTGCCTACCCGCTGCTACCCTACCCACTCCCCCCGCGGCGTGATATGTAATTAACATGATTAACCTCCTCAGTGTTCTGTCTTGGCCGTGCGGGGGTGACGGATGCCCCTCAGGCAGCGTCCAACCCTTGCTTTTCCCGGCCCTCGATGTTCTTAATTAACTTTTTTCAATTTTCGTTTTTACTTGGTTTTTACTTTCTTGTTAAGTATCTTATGAAATGTTTTTTATGGTGTTCTCGTTATTCTATCTATTTCTATTTGTTTTTCTATTATCATCAGTAGGTACTATTCTATAAGTATTATTATTATTATTATTATTATTGCACAGCCGTACCTGTTTTGTTGTGATGTTGCTGTTTGCTATTGCTGCTCGGCTCTTCGTGTATTTTCCTTGCTAGCGGCTAAAAATATCTGGATATAAATAAATCGGAATTTTAAAGCAAATATCCAACAGCTATGCCGCTCGACACACGCACTACACACGCTCAGGATAACTATTGTACCTATTACACCTTCAACCACTATTACCACATTCTTATTTCTTTTAAATTTTACACGAAACATCCTAAATACATATATATATTTACATTTCTTCATCTTTTATACATAAGTATCAATCTTCTTTCAAATCCTTAGGAATCATTAGTTATTATCCTTTCGAATCCAGAATAAAATTTTTAGAAAAGGGAAAAATCGACCACTTTCTTCGTAAACATGTTGTAAACAACCCCCACGCAAGAAAAGCATTATAATATAATTCATATATATATGTATATACTTTTTCCCAACTTCGTTGTGTTAGTATCGATCAAACGAAATCCTTTGGAAAATGAGTTCGGCTTTTCCAATCAACAAAGTTTTGCTATCATGACAAACGGAATTTTTTTTTTTTACATTTTCAAATCAATGTGTAACAGATGAAAATTGTCACAATTTTAAAATAAAAGCGACTCGAAACATTTTGCCTTGATGTTGAAAGGTATATTTTCATATATTATATAAATCAAGCGACTATTTATGTTTTTACCTAGAGAGTTAAAATTAGAACATAAAATAGAATCTCAGTACCAAACATTTCATAAGAATTTAAATTCAATCCTGTTTCACCAAGGAATCGGCCAATGTTTGGTATTAACTAGTAAAAAAGGATAATTATAAGTACACAAGTTTGAATGTCAAACGTATCCTGTGTCTGGCGCCTTCGCCAAATTTTAATTACAAAATAATTATATGATTTCTAGTGAAAATTTAAAAACAATAAACCAGACATTAAAGTACTCACATAGTTTATTAATCTTCAGGGGAACGAATGAATTTTCAAAATCGTTCTTCAATTTAGCTCTACTATCTGTTGTATCCGTTACCTATACGTTATTGCTTTATACTGCAAAGTTTATTTTGAACGTTTTTGCCAAGCAAAATATTTTCGAAACCAACAAAACAGTGTTAATACGATAATCGCAACAAGTTTAATGGCCAATAATTACTTACGATTACTCTTTTACACGTAATATAGTTTATGTAACTACTGCAGGATGAGATTTGAATTTGGTCTTCCTTCAGTTGTTTGAAAATAATTTACCTTTCAATTTCAATGTAAATTGTATCTAAGAATACAAATCGACTAATCAGGGGTGATTTTATTATCCAAACTTCACAACGAAGAGTGACTTTAGAGACACCTTTGTAACTTCTGACGTCGAGTGGAAAATTTAAAGAAAAAATTTTCACGAGCTGGTGTATTTAAAAAAAATTGGTAGAACAGAGCAGGGTTCCGTATTACAATGCAGTGCTGAGGATAATTTTTTTTTTTTTTTTGATGTTAGCCCCATTGAAATGCGCCGTACTTAATCGGTGTATTGTCGACAGTTTGTTTATGTGATGCAGTTGCTGTAGTGCATGCAAAGAGATACGTGATAGGGGGCCGATATAGCAATGGCCTCAGTCGCGAATGAAAACGGTGTTGCCAACTTATAAATGGGATTCATCCTCAAAAAAAAAAAAATTAAGCAAAATATGATTCCCAAAATCAGCAAACGTCTATGACCTTAAAATCTCTTTAGTAATATCAGACATTTTCTGTTCATGATCTTTTTTGGAATGAAGAAACATTAAAGTTTTCGAAAATACTACAAAAGGCGCACTAAACGCCATCTCTAGCACGATGCTACATTTTAGGATTACGTATGCTCCAACGAGGTCCACTTGTGTGGATATCAACTTGCTGAAAACGTTTTTGGAGCATACGTAATCCTAAAATGTAGCATCGTGCTACAGATGGCGTTTACCGCGCCATTTGTAGTATTTTCTAAAACCCGCAGTTAAGACAGCAGGTAAAAGTTGGTCTGTGTTCTGTCGTAGCTGCCTGTGACGCGCTGATGAGATCCAAAAAGATCGAAATCGCGATCCGCTTCTGGCAGTTTCGACAGAATACAGACCACTTCCAATTATTTCATTAAAGTTTTCGATGACTCAGACAGAAATGGAAATTCCGTAATGAGAATGCTGATTCGGTGTTATCATTTTTTTTAGTCTTTGCGTAGTCTGCATTGTTAAGTAGATGTTTAATTGGGGGTGAAATACCGAAATTGGCAACGCTGCTGGAGACTTGCATTGCAGCCCGTTCATTGTCCATATTCTTTCATCACGTCCCATCAGCTAAGCCCCTTCTCCTACCCTTTCTTAACTTTTACCGGATTAACATATTTTACCGTCTCTTTATGTCTTTTATTTTTCTGTGTTATGGCACTTGCAATATGCTTCGCAAACGCCATATCAAGAATACCAAATATCTGCATATGATGCATTCAACTTTGTACTTACTTGTTCTGTATATGCGATGTAGGTAAGTATTTTCGAGCAAGTACCTATCTCATATGAGTTTTTGAAGAAACTGATGACATAACATAAATATTATACCTATTGCATTAAGTATCTTCCATCTTTTGATAACTATTGTATACAGCGAATTCAACTCTCATTTTTATCATTTTTGATGGTATGTATGTACATTTTTTTTTTGTAATTTTGGTGCAGACAAGATAGGATGTTTTGATATTCTTTTACCATACGGTATTTGTTCATCAAGAACATCGCAATCTGGGCGAATACTACAAAACAAATCGTAATTTTGAAACTACTGAAAATGACGCTACATACGCATATAATAGACAGAATGGAATAAGATAACCAATGAAAATTTTAAAAACGTTTTTTAATTATGGATCCATGCCAAACTATTATTTACTGAAAAGCTTTTTTGATCTTTATTATTACGACCGTTGTTAGATATATGTGTATTTTCGTGATAGGTTTGTTCTTGTTCAAAACTAAAATATGTTCTGTCCGATTGACTTCATTAATAGAAGCACATCTTGACTAAAATTAGTGGATTACGTATGACGTTTCTAACTGTACATTCTATTTTATAAACTGATTACCTGTAGGTACTTCGACTGGAAAATCTAACGGAGCAAAATATGATTTTTCTAAATGCTGTACTAAAAAAAGTCGTAATTAATTATGTCGTAGTTACGAGGTAGTTTACGGAAATGCTCATATTATATAGGTATATTAAGTTTAGAAAATTAAATGATACTACGCATTTTCAACGAACAAATAAAACTAAAAATAAAATTCTATTCTCAAACGTTAGAAAAGCACACAGAATTCGACTCGGTTCGAGGCTACATTATCTTAGATTCATTATATCGAATTAAAATATTCTTATAATAATAAATTATTAATTTCTAAGTCTAAGTTAATGAAATATTTGAGATAATTTTATGGGCGTTAGCGAAGCATATTTTGCATGTGCTTTTTTGTTGTATTGTTGAGTGTCGAAGTCAATATTTAATAAATTCCGAATGTTCTAACGCTGGTTTAACTGCAGGACGAGTTCCATCCTTTCATTGAGGCTTTACTACCTTTTGTTAAGTCATTCTCGTACACTTGGTTTAATCTACAAGCTGCAAAACGGAAATACTATAAAAAACATGAAAAACGAATGTCCTTAGAAGAGGAACGACAATGCAAGGATGCCCTTCAGGTAAGAAAACGATTGATATAGTTAGAGACCATCGGTATCATTCAGTATGTTTCGAGGTTGACTAAAGGAGTTGAAAACTACGTGCCCAATAAAGTAATAAAAATTTTTAAATTTTAGGTAGTTTTTTTATTCTCTATGATAACATATGTATGTCATATGACATGACTTTAGTGTTTTTCAATTATATCAAATCCCAAACGTAGAGGTCCAAAAAGGTCCTTGTTAGTATGATAATTTATTTTCTGGAAAAGGTCGTTCTCTAACAGAGGCCTATTTAAAGAAAAAAATATTAAAATAACATAGAGCTTATAGTTTTTATGAAAATTATCTTTATCCCACTAAAAATTCATGGAGAAATGCCAACTTCGGGTCAAGATGGGAAGACGTGGTGATGCGTGTCCAATCAGTTTTCTGGCTGAAGACTTTTGAGGATTACGGATGAATTAAATATTTACAAAATTATTAATACTTATTATAGAGTTTTTGGGCTAAAGCGATTAGAAAGAAGAATACGTGCTTTTGAATTTTACTTTTAGAAGTAGGGGAGGAACATGATAGTTTTGAACTTTATTTTTAGTAATAGCTCTAGCGGAAATATGATTTGAAAAAGATTTCCTTAAAAGTTTTCTGTAAATATTTAGGGATTACGAATCATTTAATTATTTGTGAGGATTCATGTTTGTACCATGCCAAATTTGAAATTTCTGCCTTAATATGAGTAATAACGGAACCTCCAAAGACAATTTTGAAATTATGGAAATTTCAAATGGTTAAAATTTCATCAACAACTTTTCGGTTGTTTTAGAACGAAAAGGCTGAAGTTAAACAAAAGTGGGCATCCAGATTGTTAGGTAAATTACGAAAAGACATAACCCAAGAGTGCAGAGAAGATTTCGTCCTAAGCATAACTGGGAAGAGGCCGGCGGTGTGCGTCCTCTCGAATCCCGATCAAAAGGGGAAAATGCGACGGATAGACTGCTTGAGACAAGCCGACAAAGTGTGGAGACTTGACCTCGTCATGGTTATCCTTTTCAAAGCGATCCCGTTGGAGAGCACGGACGGGGAGAGACTTGAAAAAAACCCAGAATGCTCTCAACCTGGATTGTGTGTGAATCCCTACCATATCAACGTCTCTGTTAGGGAACTGGATTTGTATTTGGCTAATTTCATCAACAGTCATGGTAAGTTTGTTTAGTTTATCTACATCCTTTTTGAAAATATAGAAAGTAAACTTTGTTACGCCATCGAGCACTTGTGTTATGTATGTACCTATAAGTAGAATATGATGCCAATGAACTTGTCAAATGTCCAGACGATTCCGACGTTGTGTCTTGAGAATTTGAAAACAATTGGAAGTACATCAAATTGTACGATTCATAAACTGTTGTTTTGGCTTGCGAATTATAAATTGTTTGTAGCATTCCTAAATATAACATTACGCATTTTTCACCTCACTAATTTTCCTAATTTAGTTATAAGTCATGTTTTCGACGTGAAAAGGACGGGTCCTAAAACCGATCCTTGCGGTACGCCCTCTTATCTAGCTGCGAAGTACAAGATTTAAAAAAATAATGTCGATATAGGCTAAACATTTTTTGAACGGTAGTTTATTAAGTTCCACTTGTCATTATTATTAAATGTTGGCATAAGAACTCCACTAGGTCACGGTCACTATGTTTTAAACAAAAAGATATAGATACGGAAAACGTCGAATTTCTAAATATTTATGCAACGGCGTTTACAAATAATACGTTGGAATTTTTAAATAGAACCGATGCCAACAGATGCCAGCCAGAAATCCACATGTGCTAAAGGTGGTTTACAATTGATAGTAAGAAAATAAAATAGTGGAAAAAGGCGTTCTTTTGATTCAATATTTTGTCGAGAAATCATAAAACGAATCGTAAAAAAAGGAGCATGCAGAAGCAGCCTTACTAAACTTGTTCCTTTAGGTGTCCCTACGCGCAATTATACACGTATACCTAAATGTATTTGCTATACAATATTGAGCCTGACTTTTCTTTACAGAAATACTGAGCGGTGTTAATTATAATAACAACAATAACACAAAAAAGGACGAAGAACGAAAAAATAAAGGTAATTTTAAGTGTTAATGTATCGTTTTGTTCAAACCTACTTCTATTTCGTATTAAGAAAACCTCAACAGTTTTTTACATCATAAACTCTTCCAAATCTTACCAAGTCATTATTAAAAAACAAAAAAAATCTAACCACCCATGCATAAACATTCGAAAATTGTATAATAATAAAACTAATAAGTACCATATAAAAATCGATGCCTGATATCTAAGGTCTTTAGTTGCTTTTCTTTGAGTTTACGATATAAATACCCCTGTTGCAGTAATTTATTACAGAACGAGTTCGACTTGGTAAGATTTGGTGTAATAGTAAAGACAATCGCCAGTGTTGTAAGCAATTAATAAATAGTCAGTGGGCCATTTTTTTGTCTATTTTTAAAGTTGCAGTCATAGTTAAAACGTAATGTTCTGTAATAAATTATATTGTTAATTCATCTGCATTGGAAGCACAATCAATAAAGTCCGTTTCTTTTGCAGGATATACGCATAATCCGTACAATGGGGTAGTTTGTAACGACATAATAATGGCAACAGGGGTATTTTCATCCAAAGAACTGTGGAGGTTATCGAAATGTAAGTTTTATTTCAATTCGAAAACTATTTTTTGTTTTTAATTGTTCTCCTTCATTTCAGCTTCAATTTTACAAGAAATGTCGGAACCACAACCCAATATAAATAGTGTGAAAGTAGAACATTCTGGTTATTACTGTAATAGTTATTCGGATCAAGGAGCAGCAGTTGCTACTGATCGTCCAACTTCTGTAGAAACTATGGTCGTTTCTGCTACATATTGTAAGTTATCACATATTTATCAATCATGTAATTTTTTCGAAATTCTAACAAACGTCTTAACATGTATCCCTACGGTACGTCGCTAGATCGAGAAAAATAAAAATAAAAGCAATTTATTCCGTTATTGCACGTCTATTTTTGATCACTGACGTTGGCAATACGTAGATACTACACGAACATGTCTTTTTATTTTGTTTCGAAAGTATAAATGTGCACTTTTATCAATTCAATTAAGCATTTAATTAAAACGGACTTCAATACTTTCTCTATACGTACAGTCTTAAAAAAAAACGAGAATCATCCCCTAATTTCCTATTTTTATAGGTGAAATATTTTGTTCAAATTTAACTGGGATCATTAAAATCGGTTCACAAACGGCGAAGAAATCGCGTATATAAAACCCTGTAATATACCCAAGAAAAATACAGTCGAGTTCAGGAAAAGTTGAGACAGCGACAGATATTCTTAAGAGATAATTATTGCGACACAACAGTGTCGTACCCAATGGGAAATACAGAAATGGTTTTTGTTAGCCTAAAAATAAAAATCGAAAATATCTCATCGTCAGCTGGCTTTTTACGTCACACCTCTTTTTTCTGTTTAGTTCAAGTCAAGGTGTCGTAGTATTCGGTGCCAATTTTTAATTTGCTGCCTTTTATTTTTCATTAAGACTTTATAAAACGACTTTGCGGCCCTACATAGAAATTACACATAGTTTTCTCGTCATTTCTTCATTTTAAGCATAGTTTTTCCGATCATATGTATCTGAAAATTCCACCTGCAGGGTCGGCAAGTAATTTTAGGTGGTGTCCGGATCGAGACCCAAGAAAAAACATTTTTTTCCAATTTTCTATTTTAATTCTCAGTCACAAAATGTCTGAATATTCTTGCTCTGATTAAAAAAGGTTTCAGAGGTTTTCAAAGTGAGATTCGATTTATTTTTTTGTTGCATTCGGATGCATGAAGCTTTTAACTGGATTGAAATAACATGCTGTGCCGGCCGGCCAGCTTGTTTCTTTGATAGGGGTAGCGCTGAAAGCTCAAACGTATTTTGTTGTCTGCAGAAGGATATTTTTTAAATGATTTATTTCAACAGTTTATACGTTCAAAAAACTTTTGACGGTCTAGTTTTCGACCTTCCGTTATCTGAACCAAGATCGGTTTGGACTAGAGACGCACTGGATAGTTACATGAATGCATGAACCATTAACCGTGGTGGTTAATGGTTCATGTCTTCGTTCTGGCAGTCTATCTATTAAATGCTCCCGTTAAAAAATTCGTTTAAACACTGAAGGTGTTTGCATCACGAAAATTCACCACCATACCGCGTTGTATTTTTCAAAAGATGATGCCACCCTTCGATGATTACATATGCTATATGTTCGGTTCTTAATTCGCCATTAGTGTATGTGAAACAAGGAAGTTTGCTGTGATGCATTCGTCAAAGATACGGCTTTGAATGTATGTACAAGAATAATAATTAGGTACATCGGGGACTGTGGTAACTAATTCGCTCATTCATTGTCTGGCACCTACGCAAAGAAATTATTTTTTCCAGATTCAAATGGGAAAACGTCCATTCAGTTTCTTGTTCGAACGGAAAATCTAAACGTGACATTAGATATTTATCGCGTTTAATCGAACGCAATTGTCGTTGATATTCATTCCGCTTGATCAATTACCTCTAGTGCAAGAAAGGACAGAAATGCATTTTAAAGTAGTTCCGTTACTGTTATTACCATTGTGAAAAACGAAAAGTGTTTTGCTATAATTTAATTTGAAAGCTTCTAAAAGTTTACAAACACCTTTAGGATTATTTAATAATTTTAGTTTCGATATTTCAAAAATTTGCAAATTTCTTTTGATATCGAGTCGTTACAGTATTTTGCCAATTATGTTAAATTCTGGTTGGTATTGATAGTAAGATGAAATAGAAAATAATAAAAAATCACAAGTGCGTAACATTATTTGTAGAGAATGCGAAGCAAAATCTATATTGGCCAAACAGGAAAGAATCTTATCGACTAGACTAAATGAACATGTAAAAGTAATAATAGTAGTTAATATTAGAATATAGTTCAACTTTAGGTGATAGTTTTATCCTAATATATAATCAGCCCAAAGTATAGAGATTGGGTCTTTTGGAAAAGAAAAGAAAAATCCAATAAACGCTAACAGGCCAAAATAATTAATTGAATTCTACGAGGGTGGATTGATAAGTTTCCGGCCTGACCAAGAAAAACAAGGTTTTTAAAAATTTTTTTTTTTTATTTCTCAACATAATCTCCTCCAAGGCTGATACATTTCTCATAGCGGTGTTCCAGTCTATTAATGCCATCTCTATAGACTGATTCGTCAAGCTCCTCAAAATAACCATTTACAGCTTCGATTACTTCTTCATTGTCCGCAAATCTCTTACCGCCAAGCCATTTTTTGAGATTAGGGAACAGAAAATAGTCACTCGGGGCTAGGTCTGGAGAGTAAGGAGGGTGCGGCATCAATTCAAACTTTAGATCGTTGATTTTAGCCGTCGCAACGATTGACGTGTGCGCTGGTGCGTTATCGTGATGAAACAAGATTTTTTTCTTCGCCAGATGAGGTCGTTTAATTTTCACCTCGTGGCTCAAACGTTGCAATAAGTCTGCGTAGTATTGACCAGTGATAGTATTACCCTTTGCAAGGTAATCAATGTATATAATACCTCTTGCATCCCAAAAAACAGTAGCCATAACCTTGTTCGCCGAAAAAATTGTTTTTGCCTTCTTTGGAGTTGGTTCCCCTGGTCCAATCCACTGTTTAGACTGTTCTTTGGTTTCAGGAGTGTAGTGGTGGACCCACGTTTCGTCAACGGTTACGAATCGACGCAAAAATTCGCTTGGATTACGCTTATACAATGACAAATTTGCGGTAGAAATGTTTTTTCGAATCAATTTTTGGTCGACTGTTAGCAAACGCGGCACCCATCTTGCACAGAGCTTTTCCATATGCAAATGTTGGTGCAAAATATGTTGCACACGTTCATATGACATCTTACAGGTCTCAGCTATCTCACGCACTTTCAATCTGCGGTCTCCCAGCACTATTTGATGAATTTTTTCGATCATATCTGGAGTTGTGACCTCAACGGGGCGTCCTGAGCGAGGCCCATCAGAGGTGCTCACACGACCCTTTTTAAACTCGGAAACCCACTGCTTAACGGTTGAATATGACGGGGAGGATGTCCCCAGTGTTGAGTCCATCTCTTTTTTAATTTCCTTCGGCGTTAACCCCTTCAAATAAAAGTATTTGATGACAGCACGATTTTCCTGCTTTTCCATTTTTACGAAAACCACAGAGGCGTCTTGTTCAGCGTGCTGTCAAACCTACACTAGCAAGGAGATCGGGCTGAAACTATAGCTACAAGCTATCCAAGGATGGTACTATAGAATGTCACCTCAAGGTAGGCCTAGTGGCGTCATCTCTTGGTTAGGCCGGAAACTTATCAATCCACCCTCGTATATTATAATGAATATTAAAAGCAATTCCGTCGTTTTAAGTATTTATTTATTATGATTATTATTAAAGGACCCCGCTAGATCATTACGGAAAATGAGCCTGTGTCGAACTATTTGAAACTTTGAGTTCTCGTAGTTCTTGACCTGTAGATTAAAAGTCTAAATGGGCGCTAAGTCGTAAAAATTGATTTTTTTGAGATATGGTTTCTTAAAGTTGCATTCTTCCGTAAGGATTTCTAATTATATCTACTGAATTTTTCGTAAGGTCCTAGCGCGGTCCTTTTAGTGTTACTGTAAGGTTGGCGTTAAAAAATGCTAAAAGGTTTATGAGGATGTAATTTTCCATTTCAGCAATGCCTCAAAATACAGCGTTAGTATCGACGAGTTCCCAAGTAGCGAGCCCTAGTACATTATTTTACCAGCATAGCCCTGACACTCATCAGCATCACCAAAATCAAGTGAAGTATCCCGAGAACGGTCATGACACGTTAACCGATTTCGTTACTTTCGTATGCCAAGAAACGGATAACAGTTCTCAGGGTGTACAAGTAAGTATTTAACATACATTTGCGCAGATTAGTTGATAATTCGGTCAACGTTTCGTTGTTATTTTAGACAAATGGCGTCTAACACTCGTGACATTTCTTTAACACCTATACAGATAACGTTTGCTGAACTTGGCACCCGCTTCACTATTCCATGCCAAAATTTTTCTTCTTTCTTCAAGAAATATTCTTAACGTGTACCACATTACTGTCGTCTCGTTATTTTCGTAAGAACATGTACAACACGGTAGCAATTTACTTTACATATTAATTATCGAATTCGTTTGGGATTTTCCCAATTTTGTCTTTTACGAGTTACGGAATTATTACGTCAATAGTTTTTAAAAAATATCGAAAGTTGAAGAACCAATCCGTAGATCAGGTCAACAGATAGATTTTGTTGCAGATGCAACCAAATATATCAAGGAGTCCGAAATCGCAGTATTTCCCTACGACAATGTTACCGCCGCCACCGTTGCCTCCGATGGCCCGACCAGTGGCGATAATCCGGTCGACGGGTGACGTGAACATGAGCGGCACGAACTCCCCTCCGGCCAGTATAACACCCCCCGGAAGCGAAGCGTCTCCGGCAAACGACGTGCCCGAGCTGAGCTCGTCTCCGCCGCTGAGCCCGGGCAACCAGGATCGAAGGAAATCGCCGAGTCAGCGTAACAGCTCGGTACCAACGAGCAGTCCTTATTCTCCGAGCCGGGATTACTCTTTCAACCACTTCCACGCCCAGCCGGGACATGTTGGTAGTGCTTGCGGGGAGATACGTGACGTAGGACCTAACTATACTCTGTTACAGCTCTTCAGTTACCCCACTATGAGCGGGATGTCTGGCGTTATCAGTCCTACCAACCTGAGCATGTACTCTCCCAACGTGAGTACATCGAGAGGCACTCCGCGTTCTAGCGCGATCCCGAGGTGGAGCACGCCCATGTTCACCCTCGATCAGGAGGATTTCGGTATGATTTCGCACCCGGTCGTATCGGGCTCGAACACTGAGCAGAATACCGTGATCCTAATGGACGAAGCGACTGCAGCCGCCGCTGCCGTGGCCGCAAGCGGTCCTACCGATCATGCAAGTCAGTGCTGTTCTAGTGCGAACCTAATGTGTGAAGCGGACCGTTTCTTTCAAGCTACTGTTCCCGACGACGGACTTGAAACGAGTCCGGCGGGAACGTCTCGGGAACAGGACTCGCTCTCGTCCCAGAGCAAGTCGCCGTGACTCGTTTATCCTCGAACCCCATAGATACGCTCGCATCTTCTTCTACGTCCTGTAATAATATTCTTCCTCAGCTCGTTTTCTTTTCAACAATAATTACAATCCGCGACAATTTTATGGCCTCATAGACGAACTGTCCAACGTACAAAAAAATAAAATGGCACTATGAACGAACTGAATACTTACTATCGACAATGCTCATAAAAAATATTCGAAATGTTCGTTGAAGCATCTCTATTTTATACTACATATTCTTCGTTAGTGTTATACGAGGAGGGGTTACTAATTACGATAACGGGATTATACTATACTATAACTATACTATACTGTACCATGACACCTGTACATATATTATGAAAATATTGTATAGGTATCTGTATCTACTATCACCACAACGACAACAAACTGCCTTACGATGATATTCTGCAGCTTTCTTGCCGATGTTTATGTGTAACGATTATGTTGAGTTATTTCATCATTTGCGTGTCTCGGTACGCATAGAGGCTGCTCAATTAGCGTAGACTGTAGACTAGTTTGTACAATTACTTACTTATTAATACCTATACTTAAAATAATATATGAATATATATATGT
>NW_020440736.1:404591-480839 GCF_000699045.2 Agrilus planipennis | reverse complement strand
ATATATATATATTATATAGTTTAGACACCAGTTGCCAAATCAGGCTGTGTATGCGCCCAGCCCGAGTCCAAAGGGGCCTGACACAACCCCTGCGGCCTCCCGATCACAGCGTCCAGAAAAAAATATTCCCACACAATTGTTTTCTAATCCCAACAGTTTTCACCATCTCCGATTAGGTCATACAGATAATATAAATATAAATTTAGTATTTGATAAAAAATGCTCTCGTTTTCGAACCGTTAATGTTAGGGTGTAATATTTTCGTCTTTGCGACGCTGTGCCTGAAGTTATTATGTTGAAATTCCGTTCCTATGTTGGGTAGTTTATCCAGCGGTGCTTGTCTTCCAGGATTGTGCTTAGCGCGCCAAAGTGGCAGTAGCGCGCAGGAGCAGTGAGCTGGGTCTGTGCCTTAGTATTACAATAATATTGATACTGTAGCTTATAGTTAACTTACGTAGTCGTTATCGAGCTTGCTCACTGCGCAACGTCGGCTCATAGTGTACTTTGATAAATAATTACATACCGACGTAAACATTATCCATTAAAATACATGCGTTACGTACATACATAAAAAAAAACATTCATACCAACCATAAATACGTTTTTAGGCAAAACGCCAGTTATGCCAGTTCGCAAAGCGGCATTACGTAAAACTTGAGATGCTGCAATGATTTTTCAACGTTGCGTCGTTATAATTCAAGTGCTCTTCGACCTTGTCAACGTTTTGACATTGTCAATTATTATAGCATTTGCCTTAAAAAAAAATTCGACGTTGAATAGGACAATTATATTTGCTACTTACGATATTAGCGGAAGCAAAAACTCCACGTTAGGGGTTCAGCAACCATATCTCATTTGGCAATAAAAAATAAGCAATAATTATAAAGAAAATGTATACCTAACGTGTGTTTTTCTCAAAACGCAATTGTGCTCACCGTTGGGACAACTATTTTATAATACTGTAAGGATATGGGCCGGAATCCACGGTAGAATTAGGACTCGGGCTGTTGGATCTTGGTCAAAACGAACTGAAGATAGTGGACCAGATGTTTCGTTAGCAACTGTTGCTGTTATCTGTGTTGACAACGCGGTATTTACTGAAGATGACAGCCATAGTTGCTAACGAAACGTCTGGACTTAATCGTCCATTTCGGTCAGGGTCGATCTGCCCGAATCTTAATTCTATCTAATATTTTATAGTAGTTTTATACGATTTCGAAATGAAGACGTTAGGGCTGAATAAACTCCCATTTCTGTAACTGATTTCTTTTTCATTCAATTTTTTCGTATCCAAGAAACATAATAAGTTTTTTGTTTAAACTGGCGAGTATCTATTTGTATTTGCTCAAAATATACAAGGATGTACCAAAAACGACAAAATTCGGTGTTAACTTTTTGATTCATGTTTGTTTCATTTTGTGATAAATGTTGAACGATTATAATCAATACAAGATACAAATGTGTACAATTATGAAAAGTCATTGCAGTGGTTTTCTATTAATTTCGACGAGTGTAAATAAATAACAAAAAAAAAAAAAATGAAAATAAAATGTTCACAAGTTGTTGCCGCAATTTTGCACGCCCAAGCAATAGTGAATAAGTTGGATTGTGTTTGTAGTAAATAAATAAATTAATTAATTAATGAATGAATATTTAAATAATTATAGGACGAAAGCAAAATGGCGGCAAACGTGTTTAGACAAAGTTTTCTGTGATCGAGTACCTTTTTTAAAGCAGCCGCGACCGAGCGCGGGGTACTTCGGACAGGTCACCGACGGTACCCCAAAGGTCACGCTCCTCCCGACTCCTTTATCATCTCACATTATAATTTTTCTAGTCAAAACGCTTAGGAGTGACCTTGACTGATGTACTTATTCCCTCCGTTCTTTGTAGCTGATCTGCTGGGTCACTCCTTTCATATTTCATTTTTAATATTTACCAACAGCCATCATAATAATAATTACTTATATTAATTATTATTATTATTATTACGATTAATTATGTAAATACAAAAAAAAACCATGCAGTCTGTTAATCACGCAAACTTAAAATAGAATCGGGTGATATTATAATCAGTGCCATGATATTGTTGACTCAATTGTTGGACGTCAAGAACGTCAGTAGTGTTGGTTATTATTAATTATTGTAGAAAGCTTAACAAAAGCTATGTATGATTTTTAATTTAAGATTAAATCAGAGAGTTTATTTAATTAGAATTTTATTTTGTTTTACCTCCCAATACCCTAGCAGCCTAACTTTCGTTCACTACTGTACATCGACACCTTTCCTAGTTAATTTTTTTTGGAAAACAAATACTATTTAACATTCAAAATTAACTGTCAACATAACCGCATTTGTACGAATGTTACCATGGAAATACAAAGTTAGTGACTGACTACAAACAATCGCACACAGAGTTCGTAGGATTTTATACAGAAGGCAACGTTTGTCGCGGGTTTTACTACATAAAATTAGTCCTATTTTTTAAATATATTTTAAAAGATGCAGAGAAAAGCTTCTGCTCGTCCTAGTACGGGAAGACCCTTAAGTGGCCTCCCGACAATGGTAAGTTTACATAAAAAATACCACAAAAGTGTTTCACAGTAGTTGTTCATAGATTTTGTACTAAAATATTTTTGGGTTGAAGGCCCGTCCTATCACCCAGCAAGGTCTAAGTGGTCCACGTCGATTGGGCACAGCTCAAGGCTCAAATAGGATCCACAAGGATCAAAGGTACTACATCTCGCAAATACAGTCCCACATTGGATTATTACAAGATGAGATAATTCGTTTAAAGAAGTCAATAGTTGAAGGGAAAGTAGCTTCGGTTACAAAGCCCGAGTTAAAAAGGATTGCCGAAAAGCTAGCCAGAAAATTTGCCGAACAACAGGAACTTCTGAACACTTACAATAACGCTTTAGATTTCCATATGTCCTATATCACGAACGATAAAATCGCACAGGACACGGCGAAGACAAGAGAAAGAAATCGACAACTCATGGATGAGCTAGAAAACGTACAAATATATAAACTGAAACGGGAAGAAAATCTGAAACAACTTAAAAAAGAATTTGACGAAGTACGACGAAGAAAACTAATTTTAGTTTTCCAGCGAATTATTTCCTATTTTTTTTTTTATTTTGTTTATAGGAAGAGCAGTTTACGAAAAAAATTATAGAAACTTTATCTACAGACGAACGCGAAAAATATTTGGAGCTTTATGAACAAAATAAAAAATACGTTGAAAAAATTAACGAACAACAAAAATCGCTTAAAAATGTTAAAGAGAAGATTGAAAACGACCAAAAAATGCTGATACCTAGCAAGGTAAAACTAAATACAGTTGATGATAATACGATAGTTAAGTCCACTACTTTTTTTAATTCTAGCAAAAACAAACAAAATTGACTTTGTTAAAAAATTACGAACGAGCTAAACGTCAACATGAGACTTTATCCAAACAGGTTAATGAAATTATCAATCCTGAAAATCAAAAGGAAATTTTGCTACAACAGGTAAAAGCGTTTAGGTTTTCGATTATAAATTTGACTACAAAATTTGTTTTCATTGCAATAACAGGTAAAAAAAGATAAAGCTGACATCGAAGTATTATCTAAGACTAAAACACTTCTCGATGAAGAATTGAAAGAAAAACAGGGAAGGCTGCAAATAATGGAAGAAGAATTGGACAATACAAACAATAAAAGGCTTGAAAAACATAAAGAACTTAGACAACGAGAGGTTGTGATGAACGAATTTATAGACACATTTGAGGAAAAGAGATCTCGCGTTATGAAAAATATTCAAAAGGAACAAGATAAAATAATAGAAAGCCTTGATGCAATGCTGATAAGCATTGCCGATTTTGAAATCAACGACATGAACGCAAACACAGATTTTCGTAAAATGCCTTTAGAAGAACTGAAGAAACATTATGAAGTTTTAAGCGCTCGTATAGCTCGATTGAATATGATTAACGAAAAAGACGACAACGAAATAAAACAATTAACTCAAGAAAAAGAAAAAACTGAAACAAATTTAGACGATTTGAACGATATTGATAAGAAAAAGGCGACTATTGAAAGTGAATTGAAAAATGTTAAACAAGAAATCGCAAATATAAAAAACAAGCTCAATGCGACTGTGTCTGCAGTTAGTGAAGCAGAAAAAAAGAAATCATCTTTGGAGGTAAGTAACTACAAACTAAATTTTTGATTTTAAAAAAATACAACAGAAGGTAGTAACAAACAGTAAATTTTTGCGAAAGCGCAAAGAGAAGGGAATGCGGAAAAAATTACAATTACTTATTAAACTATTTAATCATTATTATCATAAGGACTTTAACTATTTTTCTACTTTTTCTGTTTCCAATTTTTCTATGTACGGCATTGATAACGTTTATTAAAAACTTAACCAAGGAAATTTATACTTAGTAAAAGAATTTACCCTCTATTTCACCATGCAATCAATTATAATACTGAAATTTCTAGTAATTTGGTCAATAAGTTCGCTATTTCTATAAAGTATCTAATAAAGTTTTAATAAGTTTTCGCTATAAAAAATACAGAACCAAATACGGGAGCTGATGTAAAAAGGTGCGCGGAACTTCCGCATTCGCAGAAGTAAACTAATTGAATTAAATATTGTTTAAGGAACAACTGAGTAAAAGTCAAGAATACAAAAAGATTGTTAAGATCGAGCAGCGTATTGAAAATATTGAAAAAGAACTCAATGAATTACAAAACGAAATAGAAGGCGACGAATCAGAAACTATTGTTAAGAACAGGCTCGATGAAGTATCCAATTTGATAGAGAAATACAATGAAGAATTGAAAAAACGTTTGAAAAAAAAAATAAACTTGGTACAGAATAAATTTTGGAGTAGTAATTAAATAATTGGCTAATTAAATTTTCTATCAACAAGAATCAATAGTCACCGAAGGAAAGAAGTGAAACAAATACTAATTATTAATAAATAATTATTCTGTTTACTGTTTTTTACCTTTTTTTAATAAAAGTAAACAGTAGCTATTTTGCTTTCTACATGTGTTAATTATTTCGTACTAATTTTTAATAAATTGCAAAACATGCTTAGTTTATTTTGGAGCTAATGCAAATATATTTAGTTACTGATCAGTTTGTACTATTATTGTAGTTTTACAGTAGAACCGAAAAAATATAACAAAACATAGACAAGATTGCGTCAATCGTACTGTTTTAAATCATAGCCTTGTTTTGCGTTTAATAATAAAATAACTTTAAAAGAGACGGAGATTCTTACTTTTCCTGATCTAATCGGAACTTTTCCATTTAAAATTATTTGTTATTAACTTTAGAAAGTATATATACAAAATAAATTTAAATTGAAGCGTTTCAACATGTTCGCGACATCTGTATGGTAGCACTAACGCTAATGGAGAAAAATTTTGTAGCTCTCTACTTCGTCCAAACATGATTCAATATGTACACAAAAGATGCAGAGGTAGTGTAGTCTCTCGCCCTTGAATTAATTTTTTACGAAAATTTTTATCGAAGTATTTAGTAATTACTGTTTTCCACCCTATTGGAAGCTGCAGTTTACATTTCCGGTAAGTATTGCATTTTCCCATTTTTCGTGATAAAAGTTCTGATTAAACTTCAATTCAGGAAAATATAGACATCGTTATCTGTTTCTTTAAACCGACTACAGATGGAATAGACTTAAAGTAATTTTACAAATATTAAAGCTAAAAATAGGCAAAGTTTTGATAATGATGATTATTTAAATGATGAGGTTAATCACGCAAACTTAAAATAGAATCGGGTGATATTATAATCAGTGCCATGATATTGTTGACTCAATTGTTGGACGTCAAGAACGTCAGTAGTGTTGGTTATTATTAATTATTGTAGAAAGCTTAACAAAAGCTATGTATGATTTTTAATTTAAGATTAAATCAGAGAGTTTATTTAATTAGAATTTTATTTTGTTTTACCTCCCAATACNTTTTAAAAAATTTTACTCCAGAAATTTCGTTTTTGTGGGGATGCTGATTGCCCTGACTGGGTTCTCGCTGAAATAAATACTATATCGAGATTGTCGTCAATAAAAGTTAAACTTTTAGCACAAATTGTCGCGCAGGGTATAACAGAACCACCAATAAATGTAAGTTATATCGGTCAACAAATATCCATTTTATTTTAAATTAAGGAACATATTACTTATACAAGAAAATCAGTCAAATGGATTTCTGTTGAAATGAACTACATAAGACATTAAAACTTCAAATTTCACACAGAAACATAAATAAATAAAAATACAAAAATAAATTTCCAACTACTTTGTAACAGCGTGTTATTTATCTTTTAATTTTGTCTAAATGTCAAAAACTATCGACATAAGTATATATCGATATTTTTTTCGATAAATTATCGTGTAAAAGTATCGATATCTACGTGGTACCGATTCACTAAAGGTGCGTTTAGATTTGAGTGCGAACACGTCCGAAGCACAAGGCGAAACCGAGCACATGCTTCGTTTGTATCTATCCTGGACAACTCAGAACGTAGTCGAAGCAGTATTTCTCATTTATTTTATACCCATTTGGTAAAATAATGGCTGGTGACGACGATTATTATTAATAAAAGCAAGCACAAATGCCCACTAAATATATACGCACCTTAAGAACGACACCTTGGCTATGGAAATGTATTCTAGGTTTCTAAACGATTTTGTGTGGAGTTTAAGGTTTTAGTGCTTTGTTTACTGCGTTATTTGCAATATTTATTTATAGCTCTTTATCTACTATTTTAATCTTAATTACAATGACGGGTACATGTTTTACGTAGCAAGACACTTTTCAAAGTGGAATTATTGATAACTTTTTACAAAATAATTTCAATTAAGTGTAGCGGAAACTCAAAAAACTTGTAAATAAAGTACAGGGGTAATATTAAATAAAGTTCAAGGCAATCGGCGGTTGGAAGGTTTTTATTTTTGAAGAACCAACACCAAATAAAAACTTTCTGACCTTTAATTGCCTTGAACTTTTTAATATTATCCAAACCAACGGATGAAATGGAGAATAAAGTACAGTGTGTCTATTCTGTAGGAAAGGAAGGATTATTAAATTGAGTTTATTTACTCGGACACCCTGTATGAAAAGATGTTTTTTAAATGTATTGTGCTTATATTTAATGTTGGTAATAATTTTAGATGGAAAACGTAGAAAAGTTATTTGCCGATTCGAAGTTAGGTGAGAAATCTTCTAGACGTGCAAGTTCATTAAAATTAATGAGGGGTTTTGTTATAGATAACGACGTTGATTTAAAAGCCTGCGTGGCTTGTTTATCTTTCATTATTACATCAGCGGTTCGTTACAACTGCGACAACAGCGCTCTTTTTAGCGAACTGCAACAGCTGGGATTACCTCGAGAACATAGCGTATCTCTGATAAAAGTCACGACTGACAAAACTGCGGAAATTACGAAGAAGCTTGAGAAAATTTCGTTAAAAAGTAAACAAAAAATTGTTTTTATGTTTTATTTTTACTTTTTTATAACAATCCACCATTTTAGGGTTCTGTATGGTGATATTAGGCTTAGGTACGCGAACCCTAGGCCTAGGGTGTAACGCTTTTTCTATTAATTCTATCTTTCGCAGGGACTGGGTTAAGTTAGGTTACTTTAATAAAATATTATAGTCAGGCATTCATAATAGAAGTGATTTCACATATTTCGCATTTTCCAATTTACATATCTAAAATTTGTGAACGGTAATCTAATCTAGGTCTACCTCTACTCCTTTTAACTTCTGTTTTTGCTTCTGGAATGTCCCTAACTAGCGCTTCGTGGCTGAGAAGGTGACGAAACTATATAAAGTAAAATTCAAAAATACCATCTTCTGTCTCAAAAAATTTACAATAATTTTTTATAATTTATCATCCCCATTAAACGTCTTCAGTGCGAAGACTGTTTGTATATAAGTAGTAGTTTGGATTAGAAGAACGAACGGTTGACAGATGTCCCCCTTATTAGCATTTTGGTCACATGAAATTAGTCCCATATCGAGGAATGAGATGTTGCACGGCAATATTAAGAAGTTGTTACGATGTATTTAATTTTAAATATTGCAATTGGAATTTTCTTTTTTCCATCATCAGAAAAAAAGATGCTTTATCTGGAGACGTCATAGAAAATTATCAGTTTAAAAAAACTCCACAAGAAAGTCGCGGTCACATGCGTTAGTTATGGAAAAATTCAATGAATAAATCGAAGACGCACAAAACGATTCTTCTTATTACCTAATACTTATTTGAATAATTAATTAATTTTAAATTTATAATCAGAATCTATTGCACCACCCGCGTCAGAATGTGTATTACTGACGTTTCGTCATCGACTATTTCCTCCATTATTTTTTTATAGTTTTCCCGGATCTGAAGCTACTTCAATTGGCACAAGTCTGTTTTATGTTATAGTTCATAATTTGGACGATGTCAAGATTGATTTGGAACCAGAATGCCATTTGGCTATGATGAATATGACAATTGATGGTAAAGAAACATCCGTTGCCCTCACGCCATTGACTGTCGATGTACTTTTAGAAAATCTTAAAGCGGTTTTATCGAAAATGAAAGAACTGGACAATTATGGAAAACGAACTGTATAAATAAAGTATATTAATTCCAATAATTAGTTGTACCTAACTTTTGCTATGTACAATATTTTGTCAACAAGTGAATAAATTAACGGTCAACTAACATGGTTTATTTTTATCCATGTCCTTGTTGTTACAAATTTTACTAATAAGGTCAGTTCTTAGAAGCAGTAAAACTATCCGAAGTGTTGTGTTTACATTTTGTCCTATTAGTTAATTAGTTGTGATTTTCGTAGTCATGACCTATCTTAACCTTATTTGCGCAATACCACAAAATTTTTAATTTGTCCATTTATCATTTCTAATTAAAAGTTGTGATAATTTTGTGATCATATGTACTATTTCAAGTGTTTAACGACTAAACAGAGGATAACGATTCATAAAGACGTTTTAACCGAATTCTTTGACAAAAAGTCTTTTCCAATTAAGGATATGAATATGTCACATTGAATCCACCGCGCAGATAATTGTCTAAACGCGATTTCGAACTCCTTGAATCCTATCAGCACACCACGCCGAAGGCAGATCTCAGACCAGTCTACCTGCTGCTATTAAATAGTTAAATTCAATGAATAATTGTAAAAAATCTACAGAAAATTTGTCGCACTAATTCGATATCCTTAAAGTGAAAAGGACCTTTACAATCATTACCGAAACCTACAATTAGTAGCACATTTTCTACAGATGCAGATAGTTTTGGCAGATTAGTTGACCAAGAAATTCATGTTCTGTTGGGTGTAGTTACGTGTTGATTACGTAGATAGGTGCGTCGTGGGTTCAGTTTGCCAAGTCGATATTATTAATTGGCAAGGACCTTGTCAAACACATTATTAGATCCCACAATTTGTTCTACAAACGGCGTTCACTGTAATATTCTTAGAATTGTCTACGGCGGCAACGTGCTGATGCCAATCAACGAGTTCGAAATCGCGATCACATTTGTCTGCAGTCAATTGAAAAGTAAGTTAAGAAAAATACCTTGCAGATACTAGTACCTATAATTTTATGACATTTCGTTTTAGAGACTGTTTTCTTAATTATACATTTTTTTGCATTCTTAATTTATATTCCGATTTAAGAATAAGATGGTCAGTTATATGAGTCATGAATTTTCTGGTACCTTTTTCTATTAATTCTATCTTTCGCAGGGACTGGGTTAAGTTAGGTTACTTTAATAAAATATTATAGTCAGGCATTCATAATAGAAGTGATTTCACATATTTCGCATTTTCCAATTTACATATCTAAAATTTGTGAACGGTAATCTAATCTAGGTCTACCTCTACTCCTTTTAACTTCTGTTTTTGCTTCTGGAATGTCCCTAACTAGCGCTTCGTGGCTGAGAAGGTGACGAAACTATATAAAGTAAAATTCAAAAATACCATCTTCTGTCTCAAAAAATTTACAATAATTTTTTATAATTTATCATCCCCATTAAACGTCTTCAGTGCGAAGACTGTTTGTATATAAGTAGTAGTTTGGATTAGAAGAACGAACGGTTGACAGATGTCCCCCTTATTAGCATTTTGGTCACATGAAATTAGTCCCATATCGAGGAATGAGATGTTGCACGGCAATATTAAGAAGTTGTTACGATGTATTTAATTTTAAATATTGCAATTGGAATTTTCTTTTTTCCATCATCAGAAAAAAAGATGCTTTATCTGGAGACGTCATAGAAAATTATCAGTTTAAAAAAACTCCACAAGAAAGTCGCGGTCACATGCGTTAGTTATGGAAAAATTCAATGAATAAATCGAAGACGCACAAAACGATTCTTCTTATTACCTAATACTTATTTGAATAATTAATTAATTTTAAATTTATAATCAGAATCTATTGCACCACCCGCGTCAGAATGTGTATTACTGACGTTTCGTCATCGACTATTTCCTCCATTATTTTTTTATAGTTTTCCCGGATCTGAAGCTACTTCAATTGGCACAAGTCTGTTTTATGTTATAGTTCATAATTTGGACGATGTCAAGATTGATTTGGAACCAGAATGCCATTTGGCTATGATGAATATGACAATTGATGGTAAAGAAACATCCGTTGCCCTCACGCCATTGACTGTCGATGTACTTTTAGAAAATCTTAAAGCGGTTTTATCGAAAATGAAAGAACTGGACAATTATGGAAAACGAACTGTATAAATAAAGTATATTAATTCCAATAATTAGTTGTACCTAACTTTTGCTATGTACAATATTTTGTCAACAAGTGAATAAATTAACGGTCAACTAACATGGTTTATTTTTATCCATGTCCTTGTTGTTACAAATTTTACTAATAAGGTCAGTTCTTAGAAGCAGTAAAACTATCCGAAGTGTTGTGTTTACATTTTGTCCTATTAGTTAATTAGTTGTGATTTTCGTAGTCATGACCTATCTTAACCTTATTTGCGCAATACCACAAAATTTTTAATTTGTCCATTTATCATTTCTAATTAAAAGTTGTGATAATTTTGTGATCATATGTACTATTTCAAGTGTTTAACGACTAAACAGAGGATAACGATTCATAAAGACGTTTTAACCGAATTCTTTGACAAAAAGTCTTTTCCAATTAAGGATATGAATATGTCACATTGAATCCACCGCGCAGATAATTGTCTAAACGCGATTTCGAACTCCTTGAATCCTATCAGCACACCACGCCGAAGGCAGATCTCAGACCAGTCTACCTGCTGCTATTAAATAGTTAAATTCAATGAATAATTGTAAAAAATCTACAGAAAATTTGTCGCACTAATTCGATATCCTTAAAGTGAAAAGGACCTTTACAATCATTACCGAAACCTACAATTAGTAGCACATTTTCTACAGATGCAGATAGTTTTGGCAGATTAGTTGACCAAGAAATTCATGTTCTGTTGGGTGTAGTTACGTGTTGATTACGTAGATAGGTGCGTCGTGGGTTCAGTTTGCCAAGTCGATATTATTAATTGGCAAGGACCTTGTCAAACACATTATTAGATCCCACAATTTGTTCTACAAACGGCGTTCACTGTAATATTCTTAGAATTGTCTACGGCGGCAACGTGCTGATGCCAATCAACGAGTTCGAAATCGCGATCACATTTGTCTGCAGTCAATTGAAAAGTAAGTTAAGAAAAATACCTTGCAGATACTAGTACCTATAATTTTATGACATTTCGTTTTAGAGACTGTTTTCTTAATTATACATTTTTTTGCATTCTTAATTTATATTCCGATTTAAGAATAAGATGGTCAGTTATATGAGTCATGAATTTTCTGGTACAGTTGTTAATGTTAAGCCTGAACTAATCCATGCAAAAGCAGGGAGTAAAGTAGTAATTGACCCTAATAGATAATGTTCCAATTATGTCTTAAATAAATACAAATTTTATCAATAAAGTTATCTGGTAGCCGCTGTTTGTTATTTTTGTCATTTTGGTTCTCCAAATTTTTGACTAATTGAGGGTAATGACGTAATCATGCAGTTGGAATTTGGAAGAATGCAAGCTGAACTGATTACGTTTTAGTACTAGGTGTTACTATCACCAAATTAAAAGCACTGACAGAAACAGATCATAACTAATTGTAAGTATTTGTTGGTTGAAAAGTCCACATTCAATTATGTCACTATAATAAGTATTTTCTATTTTTGTTCTCTAATTTAGGTTTTATACATACGGGTCACATGATTAATGAATCAAAACGAGAAACAAATACAAAACATACTTATCAAACGATATTTTCCGCAATTGACTTATCTTTTTTTTTAAAAGTGTACTGAACTCAAATATTTTACACAAGGTCAGTAAATTGTTACTGTGCAACAAATGGAAAATTAAAAAAAAAACCCAGAGATAAACCTATACGATATAAATATCATAAATAAATAAAAAACGTTACGGTACTGAAGTAAAAAATATACGAAATACGAATTTATGTAAGTGAATTTTTTCTTCTTCCACAACATTTAGTTTCTTGAGAACAAAAGCAAGGAGAGTTTCTCGAAAACAATAAAACCTTGAATCATCGCAGAACTTTATGCTATTTTCACAATTTTAATTTCCACAGTTTCAGAAATAAAATCTCTTAATAAATCGAAACTTTAAAATGATAATGTTTTAGAAGATTTAAGGGAATTAACAGAAGATATCTCCAGTAACTGTTGGTCAAAGGATTCTCATAACTGGTGCAGGATTTATAGGAATTTATTGGGAGATTGTTCATTTACAAGAACATCGAAAAGTTTTAGAACCAAGGACGAAAACTCATTGAAAATTGGTTATAAAGGACACGAAATTATGAATGGCTTCTTTTGATTTGTTGCGCGCGTATGTTATATACATTAAAATTGGGTTGGACCACATTAAAGTCTGAAATTGTTCGCGCCTAGATTTGGAAAGGACTTAAAATTATTATGAATCGTCTCGTTCGATTTGGCAAAAACATATTTTTATCAACACACAGGTCATCTTACTCCTTAGGGCACCCTGCGGCGCTTATGTCATACAAATTTAAATAGCCTAGACCCTACCACAAAGAGCGAAATGTTTGGTTGGTTAAAAAGGACACGAAATTATGAATCACTTCCTTCGATTTCACAAAAACAATTTCACCAAAACGCTTAGTTGCTACAAAGCCCTGTCGCGTTTATATCAAACAAATTTAAACTGACATGAACCACTACAAAGAGCAAAAAGAGATATGTGAAAACTTTTTTATTGGATACCTAGTGGTTAAGTCAGAATATCGGCAGTAACGAATCCCGACATATCTGAGTGGCTGCTATCATTACTATCGATATACTGTTGAATGTACTTGCGAGGTATTTCAGTAATTCTCTGTTTTCTAATCATCCCTTTCTCTGCATTCTGAGAATTGTTTTTTGTAAAATAACCTGGTCGGTGAATCTGGTGGGCTGTTGTCGTTATAAATTGCGTCTATTTAGCAGATTCATTCATGCTGGTTGAATCTTTGGTGGTTCGCATTACACACTGCTGTCACATCTTTTCTCCACTCTGAATCCTCTCTAATCTCCTTCCTCAGATTCTTCAACGTCAACAGTCTCCTCAACTCGTTTTTGGATTGCATCTTCAGGTAGCATTAGACCATTCTCTTCGCTTCGTTTCTTTTTCAGTTTTATTGACAGATGGTTTCGTATCTTTCTTGTTATATTCTTTGGGAATTTCCATTTGTATTTTTTCTTTCTTTCATCTTCATCGACAGAGGTTTGTTTTTTATTCCTTTTCGCATTCTTGGGGGACTTTCG
Source organism: Agrilus planipennis (assembly GCF_000699045.2). Lineage (NCBI taxonomy): Eukaryota > Metazoa > Arthropoda > Insecta > Coleoptera > Buprestidae > Agrilus > Agrilus planipennis. Next base: position 466,954 of record NW_020440736.1, on the reverse strand, counting down.
CATGTACTTTTCCATTCTCTCTTTTTATTATCCTTTTTTTTATTTAGCCCTTCTTTTAGACTTTTCTTTTTCGGTAACTTTCTCTTTTTCTTGTGGTCCCTGTTCGGTTTTCTGCGCCTTCTTACCCTCTACCACTATCGGTTTTCTACTTTTTAGGAAGAAATTCTTAGGTATCTGTTCTATCCAAGGATATTACACATGTCAACGTACACTAAAAGTCCAGTGGTTGCGTGGCTCCTTTCGGGGTTAATTTGGAAACATGATGCGAGGATGTTGCTTCTTATAGGGGTATCCTTCACATACATAATTATTCCAGTCATCGATGTACTTGATTTCCCATCTTCTCAGGATATCTCTCACACCTGATGTTTTACTGCGCAAGTCTTTTGTGCCAACTTTTGGTTGACCAGACAGATATCATCTCTCTCTCTTCTAGGAATCTTTTAGAGGTTTTCTTCATGTTTTGATATTGCGATGATGCGTTTGTCATCTGAATTCATGAATTAAGACGTTTCATTGGCAGCAATCTGCAAGGATTCTTGACCCAAAATTTTTCCTAATGCGATAAGGTTGATGTCTAGGTTTCGGCTCATCCGACACTATACAATTCTAATATAAACGGTTACTATGATGACATTTCAAAGCACACATTCACAAATATCTATTCCTTGATTATATAACTTCAACTACCGTTGAGTAGGATGAGTTGTGAATTAATGAACTTCAACACATGACCTATATGAACCTTATTGACGTAAAACGAGAAAAAATTGAATTTGTTCGCTTATCGTTAATTAAATATTTTACATGATATACATATACAATAATTTTGTAATCAAGTGTTCTATTGACGTTTTTCAGTGTTTAATTGCCAAATTTTGTAGAATGATTATCATTAAAATACTCGTTATAGATATTATTTTGTTTACTGAACTTAAAATAGATATTTATATATATATTATAGGTAGACCTAACAAAACATATTTCTTATTAAAAAATTAACTATCGTCTTTTATAAAAAATAAAATTTTCAGAATAAACAAAATATGTTCAGAAGATGTTATTAATTTTACTTCATATTCATGTTAATAACTACTCAACCGGTAGATTAACGAAGTTGATATCATTTTTCGTTATCGAGATATCGTAGAGAAAAGAAACACACACATACACTTCAAATTATGTATGTTGCACATCAATAGTGACCTTCAAATTGCAAAATATGTTGATTGAAAACTGCGATTTTGATATTCAAACGTATTATAGTACAAAAATGAGTATTTAAAATTTAGAACAAAGAATCCTTGCAGATTGCAGGCAATCAAACATATGAGACCTGGCTGGTCAATTAGAACGTGGCACCAAAAACTTGCACACTAAAACATCAGGTGAGAGAGACGTCCTGAGAAGATGAGGAATTAAGTACATCGACGACTGGAACAAATCTGTATGTGGAGTATGCACTTATGAAGAACACATGGTTTTTCCAACCATGCAAACACTAGATTTAGTGCACGTAAACATGAGCAAAATTGCAATCCTTAAAAATATATCAGGAGTGTATTCACTAGGTACTAATCCTTCATTAAAACGCTGGGTAAATGTCTAGATGATGGCCCCCCTTTGGGGTGGGGGTGGGTGGGATCGAAAGAGGAGGTCTCCCCTATCACTGTACCATAAAAAGTTTGTGGCGGTCTCACCCCCATAAAAAGTTATGGGGGTTAGATGGCGGTGGGGGTAGGGGGATCGAAAGAGGGTAGTGGGGATCGAAAGAGGGTGGTCACCTGAGTAAAACCCCATAAAAAAATTGCGGCGGTCTCACCCCCATAAAAAGTTATGGGGGTTGAAAGTTGATTATTTTGACAATTTTCATACACTATAATTCAAATAAAATTCAATAAAAAAATTATTTTCAAGCGGGTGGAGGTGGGGGATCGAAAGAGGGTGGTCACTTGAACAAAACCCGATAACCTAACCTAACCTAACCTACCCTATTGATAAAGATATTTAAATAATGTTTTATATAACTTTCTCAATATTTTTATGTATTTTTCATTAGTTTTACCTTTGAATATTGTTTAAGAATGACTATATAAATATTTACATGCCTAGAAATGTATAAAAATTGGCATATTTATTAAATTTGAACCCCCATAACTGTTTATGGGAGTGAGACCGCCACGAACTTTTTATGGTACAGTGGTGGGGGAGACCTCCTCTTTTGATCCCCCCACCCCACCCGAAGGGGGTGGGGGCCATCATCTAGACCTTTACCAAACGCTGTTAAATTGATGCATATACAGATAAGGCAAAATGTTTAACTAGATAGAAATTACCTACACATTTGTTTTAACGCGTTATTCGGTTTATATTACTGAAAAGGTGGCTGAAGGTATTTGTTATAGATATGTAAAAATATGTTCGGTTCTCAACTCGCCTATACTGTATAAGAAAAATGTGGGCGACACATATGAATATTAAATAATAACATTTAATTAAATGTCTGATATAAACTGTAATTTTAGGTCTTCCAAATTGTTGTATGTGCAGCTAGACGAGGTTATCTTGTAATGTTAATTTGTGTTTATGGAAGTTATGCAACGCTCGTACGAACTGAATCGTCAAAATGAAATGTTTTGTTGTAGTTATCACGTTATCAGTTAGCGGATTATCGATTTGTCAACAATCGTTTTGAGCTATTTAAGTGGCTGTAACTTGATTTTGTACGCTAGTGCTTAAACACGTTCGCAGTGGATTGTACAGATAAAAAAGAACGAAAATGCAAGCGTTAGAGTTCGATTCAAAAAAGAAGGTGCTAAACATAACAAAGAAAAATATTCCCGAAATAACTGATTCCCATCAAGTGTTAGTAAAAGTTGCCTACTCAGGAATTTGTGGCACAGATATTCACATTATAGCGGTAAGAATTAAAGCTTCTGTATCATTTTATAAAAAGCAAAGTCTAAATGTGATATTTTTTAAATGACAATCAATTTTATTTACTATAAAGGGGGAGTTTCCTTGTAAAGATGATAGTCCAGTGACTATGGGTCATGAATTTTCCGGTACTGTTGTTAAAACCGGATCTGATGTAACCCATGTAAAAGTAGGAGATAAAGTAGCAGTTGACCCTAACAAGTAACGTTCAGATTATGTCACAAATAAATATAAACTTTCTCAATAAAAATTATCTTGTAGCGGCTGCAATGTTTGTTACTTTTGCCATTCTGGATCTCCACATTTTTGTAAAATCGGGGGTATTAATAATGCAGTTGGAATTTGGAGACATGGAGGCTGGGCGGATTATGCTTTAGTACCAGATATTTTAGTACATCTATTGCCTCCAACGGTTTCCCTTAAACAAGGTACTGTAGAATTACTGACAATCAGAGAATTAAATCATAACTAACCGCTTGTACAGGTACTGCGTAATACAGTTTACCTTTATTATCTAATTTAGTTCATTTATATACAGGGGATATGATTTATGAATTAAACATATGGATTTATCAAGCGAAATTTTTCACAATTAACTACGAGGGTGGATTGATAAGTTTCCGGCCTGACCAAGAAAAACAAGGTTTTTAAAAATTTTTTTTTTTTATTTCTCAACATAATCTCCTCCAAGGCTGATACATTTCTCATAGCGGTGTTCCAGTCTATTAATGCCATCTCTATAGACTGATTCGTCAAGCTCCTCAAAATAACCATTTACAGCTTCGATTACTTCTTCATTGTCCGCAAATCTCTTACCGCCAAGCCATTTTTTGAGATTAGGGAACAGAAAATAGTCACTCGGGGCTAGGTCTGGAGAGTAAGGAGGGTGCGGCATCAATTCAAACTTTAGATCGTTGATTTTAGCCGTCGCAACGATTGACGTGTGCGCTGGTGCGTTATCGTGATGAAACAAGATTTTTTTCTTCGCCAGATGAGGTCGTTTAATTTTCACCTCGTGGCTCAAACGTTGCAATAAGTCTGCGTAGTATTGACCAGTGATAGTATTACCCTTTGCAAGGTAATCAATGTATATAATACCTCTTGCATCCCAAAAAACAGTAGCCATAACCTTGTTCGCCGAAAAAATTGTTTTTGCCTTCTTTGGAGTTGGTTCCCCTGGTCCAATCCACTGTTTAGACTGTTCTTTGGTTTCAGGAGTGTAGTGGTGGACCCACGTTTCGTCAACGGTTACGAATCGACGCAAAAATTCGCTTGGATTACGCTTATACAATGACAAATTTGCGGTAGAAATGTTTTTTCGAATCAATTTTTGGTCGACTGTTAGCAAACGCGGCACCCATCTTGCACAGAGCTTTTCCATATGCAAATGTTGGTGCAAAATATGTTGCACACGTTCATATGACATCTTACAGGTCTCAGCTATCTCACGCACTTTCAATCTGCGGTCTCCCAGCACTATTTGATGAATTTTTTCGATCATATCTGGAGTTGTGACCTCAACGGGGCGTCCTGAGCGAGGCCCATCAGAGGTGCTCACACGACCCTTTTTAAACTCGGAAACCCACTGCTTAACGGTTGAATATGACGGGGAGGATGTCCCCAGTGTTGAGTCCATCTCTTTTTTAATTTCCTTCGGCGTTAACCCCTTCAAATAAAAGTATTTGATGACAGCACGATTTTCCTGCTTTTCCATTTTTACGAAAACCACAGAGGCGTCTTGTTCAGCGTGCTGTCAAACCTACACTAGCAAGGAGATCGGGCTGAAACTATAGCTACAAGCTATCCAAGGATGGTACTATAGAATGTCACCTCAAGGTAGGCCTAGTGGCGTCATCTCTTGGTTAGGCCGGAAACTTATCAATCCACCCTCGTACTTGTCTTTTTTTATATTGTATTTTACACAAGGTCAGTAAACTTTTATTACTGAGCAACAATGATAACAAAAAAATCTGAGAGATAAAACTATATAAGTATTATATATAATCCCAATAAAATTTGATAAAACATATCTGCAGTATGAAAAAAACAACAAAATAATAAAACCAGCAAAGCGCCGCGATTTTGTTTAACTGAATTTTCGTTCACTATTCACAACATTAATTTTTTCGAAAACAGTACAACATTGAATAATCGCTATAGTTTTAGTACTTTTTCCGTAGCTTTAGAAATAAAAACACATAAAAATTGGAAATATTAAAATGATAAAATTTTAGGAGCATTAAGTGAACCAATGTCCTGCGTGGCTCATGGATGGGATAGGATAGCGCCAGTAACTGTTGGTCAAAAGATCCTTATAACTGGTGCAGGAATTATAGGAAACCTTTGGGTGATTGTTCTTCATTTGCAAGGACACAGAAGAGTTGTAGTGTCAGAACCAAACGCACAAAGAAGAAAAATTATCGAACACCTTGGTAAACAGGATTTTGAAGAGTAATATAAAAGCAGTATAATAAGTATCTGTTTATAGAAACTGGATATGAATGTGTTGCGCCAGAAGTTCTACAGGAAAGGACTAAAAAAGACCCCAATTACTTATTCGATGTTATCATCGATTGTAGCGGATCTCCTGCGGCTATTCAAAGTGGCTTTGGACTTTTAAACTATGGTGGTAAATTTTGTTTGTTCGGGGTTGCCCCTCCTCATGCCACAGTGAGGTAAATCATGTAAAATGTATGTTGAATGTATTTAAACAGTTTATTTCATTCGGTAGTATTTCACCGTTTCAACTTTACGCTAAGGAAGTGACTCTGTATCCCGTACTCGTCAATCCTTTGACTTTTCCAAAATCTTTAGGACTTCTAGAAGCATTGGGTGACAGGTAATTATGAAAATATTGTAGTTACCGTGATTTAATTCAGTGTCATATTAAGGTACATCGATTACGAGAAGTTGGGAATAAAAACATTCAAATTAAGCCAGTACAAAGAGGCCTTGGACGAACTTGCGAAAGGTAAAATCGGTAAAGCAGTATTTGAATTTTAGTCATATTGTAAGCAAATGTTGAGCAATTTTAGTTGTAAGTACACAAGCGATTGTGAAATAAAAATAAAGTTTTCATTTAAAATATCTCATGATTTATCGGGTAATAACTACCTCATTTCCTATCCATATAATGTATTGGGTTGTTCGGAAAGTCATTTCGTTTTTTCCCGACAAAGGATTTAATTGTATTCTTTTGCACCCAACTTTACATTTAAGCCGTATAATTTTTATATGCTTTGAGAGCTCATATAGCAAGGCTTGTGTGTGAAAAATTCCAATTAATTCTACGCAGTAGTTTTTGGTTGGTGCCCTTTTAAATATGGAGAGCGATAAGCAGCATTTTCGACATATCTTACTGTTTTACTACAGAAAGGGTAAAAATGCTGTTCAAGCCAGAAAGAAATTGACTGATGTGTATGGAGAAGGTGTGTTGACAGTACGCCAGTGCCAGAACTGGTTCGCTAAATTTCGATCCGGCAATTTTGATGTCGAAGATGCACCACGTTCGGGAAGGCCGGTTGAAGCTGATAAAGACGCGATAAAGGCATTAGTTGATGTGAACCGGCGAATAACAACACGTGAGATCGGATTGAGGTTAAATTTATCAAATTCAACAGTTTATGACCACTTGAAAGGCCTGGGATTATCCTCGAAGCTCGATGTATGGGTTCCCCATGTTCTCACAGAGAGAAATCTGTGTCGCCGCATTGACGTCTGCGATTCGCTTCTCAAACGTCACGAAAATGATCCGTTTTTGAAGCGCATCATCACTGGGGACGAAAAATGGGTTGTATACAACAACGTCAAACGCAAGAGGTCATGGAGCAAAAAAGATGAACCGGCTCAAACCATTTCCAAAGCCGATATTCACCAAAAAAAGGTGATGCTGTCTGTTTGGTGGGATTTTAAAGGAATCGTTTTTTTTTAGCTTTTACCGGATAACACAACGATTAATTCGGAAGTCTACTGTCATCAGCTGGACAAACTGAATGATGCACTTCAACAGAAAAGGTCAGAACTAATCAACAGGAAAGGTGTAGTGTTTCACCAAGACAACGCGAGACCTCACACAAGTTTGGTCACTCGCCAAAAGCTTTTACAGCTTGAATGGGATACAATGCTACACCCACCATATTCTCCAGACCTGGCACCATCGGATTATTATTTGTTCCGGTCACTCCAAAATTTTTTAGACGGTAAAACCTTCACCTCAAATGAGGAGGTCAAAAACCTCCTCGATCAGTTTTTTGCCAGCAAAGACCAAAAATTTTATGAGCGTGGAATTATGCTACTACCAGAAAGATGGCAAAAGGTGTTGGACCAGAACGGTCAATATATAATTTAATAAAGTATTTGTTTATTATACGAAAACTGTCTTTCATTTCCACAAAAAAAACAAATGACTTTTCGAACAACCCTATAATAGGAGATCGGAGAAGCGCAGGAGATTGTCAGAATTTTTTAAAACGACGAACACATGTGCTGGCTGGCATTCTGAAAGGAACGGTTCAAATTTCTAAAATTCGAATTATCTACTTTACATTAATTTTAAATCTGAATTCCCGTCGAGACTTGGAACGCTTTTAATATTTAATTCTGTTTGATTTACGATTGTGCTTCTGCTCAGTATGTTTGAAGCGGCACACACGTAGTGGAAGGACTTCGAGGTTACGGTACCCAGCGCCAACTTGGTGCTAATGGTTAAACGATTATTCCCAGTTTGTCATGAATACCCTTCAAGAAAATTACTTTTTTATGCAATCAACAACTATTTTCCACACATTATAAACCTTAACGTAACCATAGCAACAACAAGAAACGTCTTTTAGACATCGGATTGTCAGCAGCTTTTTGGATTTCTGATTTCGTAGCTACGAAAGCTTAGATATACAATTTTGAAAAAGGCGAATTTTAAAAACGATCTTAATATTTGCCTTACGTCTACTTTAACATATATCTAATATTCGTTTTTTCATTGAAATCATTTTGATTTCTATTCTATTATCTCCTTGGTTTCCTCTAACTTCTTCAGATCTTTAATTTTGAATGGTTTCTTACTATTGGTCTTCAATATTTCCTGGTTTTTAAGTGCAATACGTTTGTTTGCGGAATTTCATTCGTTTTCATTTGGTCTTCCTAGTGCACCCTAATCGCTAACTGTACCTTATAGGGAGTCCTTAGTTAGGATTTTGGTCAGGTACAATTAACAAGATGCTTCAAAATAATTGGAGTATTAAATACACCTGAGTTAAATGTCTATGCCACTCTTTAAGATCATATTTATTCAAGCATCATTTCTTTTCCCTTATTCAAGACCACCCTTTTGGATCGTTGGATTCCTCCTTCGGTGTTCTTATCGTTGATGCTAAAAATTTCATAGTTTTTGTTGAGTACGATTCCACCTGATGTAGAAATTGAATTTAAGAGGTTTTTATTTTGGGATTACCGAAGCAATACTTATTTATAATACATCGTTTACGTTGGATCCTTGAGAAGTAAATATTAGGAAGGGAGTCAGACAGGGATGCACACTGTCACCGCTACTTTTTAATCTATACATGGAAGACGCGATCAAAATCATTAAAGACAGTACAACTGTAGGGATAGAAGTGCAAGGGCAAAAGATTAGTATGCTTAGATTTGCAGATGATATAGCAGTATTAGCATCTAGCAAGGAGGAATTAGAGATAGCTTTAAATAAAATGGAAGCGGTACTGACAGATCAGTACTGTATGAAAATAAATAAAAGTAAAACTAAAATACTGGTATGCAAGGGAAGAAAAAGTAGGGACAGAGCGAATATAAAGATAGGAGACGAAAAATTAGAAGAAGTGGCTGATTTTAGATAGTTAGGAAGTCAGATAAGTCAGGATGGAAGGAGTAGTAGGGATATAAAGCAGAGGGTAGCGCAGGCTCGTGTCGCCTTTAATAAAAAGAAGTCACTTTTATGCTCGCGGTTAATTTAGAAATTCGAAAAAGGTTGTTAAAGGTGTATGTTTAGAGCACAGCGTTGTACGGGTGCGAAACATGGACAGTGGGCGTGGCGGAAAAGAAAAGGTTAGAAGCGTTCGAAATGTGGTGTTATAGGCGGATGATGAGGATAACGTGGGTAGAAAAGGTTAGAAATAAAGAGGTATTGGAAAGAATAGGAGAACAAAGGACTCTATGGAAGTCAATAAAAAATAGGTGAGATAGGTTGGTAGGACACCTTCTCAGGCATGAAGGTCTAGTCAGAGACATATTAGAGGCAGAAGCAGGAGTTAGGAGGGGTAGAGGTAGACCTAGATTAGATTACTGTTCGCAAATACATAAGGATGTGGGCTGTTCTAGTTTCAGGGAAATGCGAAGTTTAGCTCAGGATAGGAAAGAGTGGAGGTACGTGTCCAACCAGTCTTGATGACCTTATGATGATGATGATGATGTTGGATCCTTGATGGATTTTATTTTTTATTTAGTTCTTCTCCTGATATGCAGGTTTTTATAATTGTTTTTGCTTTTATGATAACGATGGTTTGAAAATGATTTGACCCAGGAATCCGATAGCTTTTCTATTGCGTATTCCTTACAATCATTCGAATTGTGATTTTCGATTTACCCTGTTTTATTATCATGATTTATTGGCGTTATTTTTATCTGGCGGAGAAACATAGAAGGCGACGATAGAAGTTTATTCGATGGTCTTTTAGTAAAATTTCCGCATTTTAATTTTTCCCTGGGTTATATTTCATTTTCTAATCTTTACATCGGCGGGATATTGAATTACAGATCATTCTGCATGATACTTGGGGAATAAATATGAGAGGAGAGGTTTCAAATTGATATGCAGACGCTTATTTTATGAAAATACATGTAGTATGTTTGGGCACATTTCGTACACTCGTATATTAAATGTTTTTCAGCTATTATACGAGCGTCAGCTGGATTACTGACGGGGGATATCATCCCCTGATAGTCTCATAGTGGAGAAGTGGTAGGTATAAAGCCACAACTAAATCTGATTCATGATTAGTTCGGATCAGTGACTCTCAAACTTTTAACACCACATCCCTTTCGGCCATTCACCTCGCAAGACAAACTATTTTTTCACCCTAAACACTAAAAACTTTTACGTATGAAATAATTACGAACGAACTGTTTTTATTTCTGCAAGTGCTTTTTATCGATACTAACTCACAATCGTTTTTGGAATCTTTTATATAACTTTTGAAAGCACTGGTTTAGATTACAGATATACACAGATATGTAATAATTTCCTCGTACAGAGGCAACACGACCTGTTTAAACACATTATTTAGCTGATTTAATTAATTTGTTTCTCTTCCTGTAATTGCTGAAAATATAATTAGCCTATTAAACCATTCAATATGATACTCGTTGCCTAAATAAACCTACAGCGGAGTATTCACCAACAAATGGAAAACGAGTACCTCTCGTTCTAATCACAATTAACAATCCAATAGGTTATGTATCACATAAAATCGATGTCATTTCATAATTAAATAATAATCTATCCGTATGTAATATATAAAAGGATAAACTGACTGGCCGATTTATCAATGCGCTGCCCAAACACCTAGGCTTGAAATTTTGCTCAAAAGTTCCTTATACAATAGTCTTATGTATTAAAAAATGAGTTTCCAAAATATCCCCCTTAACAGAGTGAAAGGGAGGTTAAACGTTTAATACATTACAAATTCCAAAAAAATGTCAAGGCTTAAGTGTTACGCACTAAGCTTTAGGTTAGGTTAGGGAATGGTGCTGTCCAGTACCGACAAAGATACCATCCAAATTTGGACGGGCTACTGCTAGTTATCAACATGGTCAAACTTTCCTAACACGTACCGCAGTGAAAACACCCGAATCCGATACTACCACTTGTAAGGACAGTTAGATATCCTTTCTTCCACGAAAACAAAAATAAATAAAGTGTAAAAGCTCTAGCGCTGATGATTATTATCTTTGCGGCTAATTTTTCAGCAGATAGTTAATAGAAATTAGAATAATTTATAATTTGAAACCTTAAATCCTAACCTCGAAAAAATTTCGTATATGTATACCAATGGAATAAAATCGCATTTGAGTTAGAAAAGATTTCCACAAGAGTTTGACTACAAGCAGTATATGGTATCATCATCTAATGATATGTCCATATTATATTAATCTGATATTGCTACACCTTCTGTTTGGTCAATAACTGCTGATGAGAACAAATAAGTTCGACATCAGGTTATAAACTTAAATTGTTCTTCTCAATAATTATTAATCGTACACTGTTATTAAAATTTTTAGAACAGTCTCTATGAATTATGAACGATCGATACGCTCTGTAATTATTTTGTCATATCTTGGTATGATTAATTATAGGATGACGTACTAGATATTAAGACGAGTAGATGAACGTTTTATTTTTATGAAAGCGTGTTCGTGGCTTCGTGGGCCTTTTTCCGAAATTGTTATTGCTGATGCATAAAACTGTGGTAAATTTGTAAGTCAAACCCGGCAGCCGTTTGCGACAGGTTTTATAGAAGGCGAACGTGTTGTGTTCCGTCCGATGGTTGGGCTTTTACACTCTCAATCTATTAAATCAAATAAAAATTTATAGTCGAACCGCATGTATATTGAGATATTTATGTCTTGGAACATGATGGCGAAAGCGTGTTATAAAGTCGGACGGTTAGTTCCAATTTCGCTCTTCCCGCTAAGGACACACAAGGGCAGACGCGATTCACTATAAAAACACAACAATAACATCATGGTAATGGCGTATTTCAATGCTTTGATGTTGCAGAATATCTTATGTCGAATGCGGGGGCCACAGCATTCCCTTAATTCAATTCTTTCGATTCGGGGAAAATCCCGGCCGAACTACCATTGTTACGCATCAAACGATTTCCTAATACAATCACTACAAAATGAAACAACGAAAGGACCTTTTATCCTTTTGTTTATGTAACAATGCTAATGCATTAAGGTCACATAGAGCATGTGACATCTCCTGTTTTTAAAAACAATTTTAAAAAATATTAAAATTGATATTCCCTGTTAACCAAAGATAATTGCGAGGACATTTATTTGGAAAGTCCTCAGGAAAAAATACCAGTATAAAATTTATTATTGCAACGATACGTATAACGCTGTGAAAATTTTCAAAAATTTCCCCGAAAAATTAAATTTTTACTAGAAATCGTGTGCGACAATTTTATTTTCCTTACATAAGTTTGTAACGTATACTAAATCTAGATCGATTGAGTGTAACTTTAATTAAACCGGAAAGTTAATTTTAAAAAGGATTTGTGGGCTTTATGTGGTCCCGGCGTCCCTACATATTTAACATGTAAATGGGAGTAATGCCTTTTCGTCAACGAATTCGGACCGCGGTGGAAAATCCTTGCATTCCGCCTTATCGTCGGGGGGTGCATATGCCCAATTGAACATATCGTGTCAACACATGTGCACTGCAACCGGAGCAGCCTATCACTTTCACATTACAGTGCGATTTAGCATGTTGGTACAGACGTTTAGCACGTGCTAACCGACGCTGGACCCAAGAGATGACCCGACTACGTTATACCCTGCTGCTAAATAAGCTGACTCAGTAATTTTTATTCCTTCAATAATATTGTACAAGTATTATAGTATTACATGATGATGCTCAATCCGTTCAAATTCTAGTATCCATTTGAAGGATCTAATGAAACCCTATTGCTATCCGTCGTCTGTCAGAAGCTTCTAACATATTCTAATGTAAATGACATATCTACTTTTAAAAAGGAATTAAAATTCATAAATAATATACACGTAAATCCTTGAACGAGATACGAAAATCGATTTAAAGTTATAGAAAACTTCATTTTCATCAAACAGGGGCTAAAAAAATTGTAAATATCAGGAAGGGAGTCAGGCAAGGATGCACACTGTTACCGCTACTTTTTAATCTATATATCACCGACGAGGGTAAACATAATTAAAAACAGGATAACGTTTAGATTTACAAGTAATACTTATAGCATGATTACCATCTGACAAGTAGGAGTAAGAGATAGTCTTAAATAAATGGAAGCGGTATTGACAAAACAGGATGACATCAAAATAAATAAAAGTGAAACCAAAATATTGGTATGTAAGTGAAGAAAAACTAGAAAAATAGTGAATATAAAAGTTGGAGACGAAAAATTAGAAAAAGTCTCTGATTGCTGGAAGTCAGATAATTCAGGATGGAAAGAGTAGCAGATATAAAACAAAGGATAGCTCAGATTTGACTTGCCTTTAACAAAAAGAAGATGGTTAATTTGGAAATTTGAAAAAGATTGTTAAAGATGTATGTTTGGAGCGCGGTTCTGTACGGGTGCGAAACGTGGTCGGAGGGCGCGACGGAAAAGAAAGGCTAGAAGCGTTCGAAAGTTGGATAGACGTTAGAAATGAAGAGATATTAAGGAGAGTATAAGAACAGAGGGAACAATAAAAAATAGGTGAGATAGGTTGGTAGGACACCTTCTTAGGCATGAAGGGCTAGTAAGTAGTGTTGCCCAAACGCAAGAACAAGACGAGACTTAGCCAGTCTTGGTCTTGGTCTTGCGCCAATACACCTGGTCTTGGTCTTGGTCTTGGTCTTGCGCTCCCAGTCTTGGTCTTGGTCTTGGTCTTGCAGCAAGAGTCTTGCAAGTCTTGCAATTACCTATTAGTCTATTACTATTTATTAAAGTTTACTTTAAATCCTAGAAAAACGTATTAGAATTGGAACATTGTGAGCTTGAATGAATATAGCCATAGTAAAGATCAAGCAGATTAATAAATAACTGAAGATTTGATAAGAAATTCGAAAAATCAACTGACCTATATGTCGTTTTCCATGGAAGTAACTGTTTCTTAATAAACATTTATGATCCTTGCTTTCTACCGCGCCGCCTCGCCACGTGCCGGCTCTATGATAAGGATGCCGCCGCAAATCAAACAATAATATAAAGCGTGTAAAAAAATTCGAAATTATTTTGCATGAGTATACCTACACCCTATGGCGGCAATCAAATAGTGTCAAATGTTATGATTTCGGCGTGGCGGCAACGATTGTTTTAGATTTCAAAAGAAGCCGCCGGCGCGTGTATCATAACCATGTACTTCCGAAAAGCGGCAAATTTCTTTGAGAAGTAAGTACAAAACCTTTGATGCCGCATTATCAAAGTGCCGATGGTTAAAACATAACTATGCATGCACTCAGTTTGATTTTAATAATTTTTTTATTCGCTATGTTTATGGTATTAGTCGTAATGCGCATAGGTCCAGTTTTTCATATTCTTTGATACAGTTTTTTGCGTCTCATAGAATTCCTAAGCGTACCTACCTATACACCGAACTGTTACACCTAACTACTCAGTGAAATAGCGCTAAGTCCTAGCTGCAAGACGCAAGAGTCTTGCAGGCTATGTCTTGTTCTTGCTCAAGTCTTGCACGGTCAGTCTTGGTCTTGGTCTTGCTAAAAATACGCGGTCTTGTTCTTGGTCTTGGTCTTGCAAAAACGCAAGAACAAGACCAAGACTGCAAGACCAAGACTGAATTTGGGCAACACTACTAGTAAGAGACATATTAGGAGCAGAAACAGGAGATAAGAGAAGTAGAGGTAAACCTAGATTACATTACTGTTCACTAATTATTAAGGATGTGGGATGCTTTAGTTTTAGGGAAATGCGAAGATTAGCTCAGGATAGGAAATAGTGGAGGTGCGTGTTCAATCAGTCTTAGAACTGACGACCCTAATACGCAAAATCGTAGTGATAAAATGGGGAAGCAAATCAAATAACTCCTGCTTATTTTCTCAAGTGGAATATTCTATTTGGTGTTTTTGGAACTTACGTTAACTAAATAGAGAAACAAGTAAGAAAGACGAATGGTGGTAGATAATGCGAATGTGAATATTGGTGGAGTAAATTTCACTCGGTGGCATTTGCTAAAACGTTTTGGTTTGAGTCCAAAAGAAGCGACGGTAGTCACGTATTTGAAACAAAATTACAGGGAGTGAATCTTACTTTTGGTTTGCCATTTTGGCGTGAACTTTTTGGATCGGGTCAAGAGTGTGTCTCTTTGGTAATTGCGCTGTTTATCTCTAGTTAGTAACGAATCTGGACGCGTTAAAAGGTTTGCAAGTGCAACTCTAACCCAAACAAACGGCCACTTAGTCGAGAAGCCACAAACACCAGCACGATATATGATAGGGACAGGTCAGCCAGCCACCCCTTTCTTCTTCAACCCTCTTTCGTTTCGTACATCGTAGCCTCCTGTCGATCGCATTGCGAACGGAAGGGGAGCAATCTTCGCCTGACAGTAAAAACCAAACAAGATATATATTTCGAGGAGCATTATAGATTCTGTTGGAGTTTTTGAATTCAATTTTCGGAGTCGTAACCGGCTCTTGCTATTGGTCAGTCCCATTTCGAATTCAATTCTTATTCTCGCGAGACAGATCGGGGACGAAGATAGCAAGCCGAAGGCATCGGTACCGATCAGGGGCGTATATGGAAATAACACCCCTGCAACCGATACATATATCCCTGAAATCACGGCCGATCGTCCACCCGCACCTGCGACCATACACAACAGCCACCCCCGAAAATATTAACACCTCAAATACGTCACGTCACAATGCCAAATTGAAAAACTTATTCCATTTTCGAACATCAAACACCTCTTTCTTTATTTCATCAGCTTGAAATATTTTAGACGGCATATTTTATTGTCGCCGCCTAAGCACATAAAAAATTACAAATAAGTAAAAACATTTTTGTAATAAGCTTTTCATTATTATTAATCATGATTTTTATTAATTCACAGTAATTATTATTTCATGAGTAAAATTTGTGATTTTCAAGACATAGTTTTCCGGGGCGTAAATTTAGTAACCCGTTTTTTAATTGATTATAATAAGGGTGAGTATTACGAGTAGAAAAAAGTAATTTATTCGTAATATAGGCACTGAACAAAATTGTAAAGTAATGCCAACCTCATCATGACAGTTTTATCATTAAAACAAAGGGAAAATATAAATATACTTTTTAAACAAATTTACAGTTATTGGAACAAGCACAGTTAAATATTTGTATTTACAAAACAATGAGATTGAGTTATATATAAAGAATTATATTCAACATAGTAAAAGTTAAATAACGTAGATAAAGAATTTCCATGAAAATTAAAAAAAAATTAACTTTGACCATTCTGTTGATGTATATTGTACAGTAGGTATAATATATTTATTTAGTAAGAAGAAAAGATTCTTTGGTTTATGTCGAATTGTAAAGCAGAAATATTGGACTACCTAATACGTCATTTTTATAGAAATATGGCTGTATTTAGTTCTCAGTTCCATCCATGCGATTGCCTTAACTACACCCTAGACCGCTCAAATCTCAAATCCATATAGCACATTGGGGGCTCAATTCGCCACTTTACTTTCGCGAAGAAGCTTGAGACACTCTCATATCGTTTAAGAACATATTAAGTATTTTTGGGACGAAGACAAGAAGTTAATCAGTAAAAATCAGCGTTGTCATATGAATATCTTTTGTTTCTTTACTTTTTTTACCGAAATTTTCATATGGCGTTTTCATAGATCGTTTTCTTTAGTCCTTCTTATATTTTTGGAATTTCACACCTCACAATGAAAAACCAAATTCATTATCTTTGGATAACTTTGTTGGCTCGATGATTGATGATCAATATTTTGTAGATATACGATCTTGAAATTTGTCGTGATGAAAGTCTCATTAATCTTACAATACATAAAGTAAATAAAAAAAATAATACTTTCTATGTCTATGCAGAACTACTACGTGATAAACGTGATTTACTGATATCAATAAGAGTCCATTCTTTCTTTAATCTAAGTTATCATCAGAAGTACCTAAATATGGCTCAAATGATAATTGTAAAGTAACTAATAAATATAACTTTATATACCTAATATACCTAATATACGGGTGCGACACATGGACATTGGGCGCGGCGGAAAAGAAAAGGTTAGAAGCGTTCGAAATGTGGTGTTATAGGCGGATGATGAGGATAATGTGGGTACAAAAGGTTAAAAATGAAGAGGTATTGGAAAGAATAGGAGAACAGAGGACTTTATGGAAGTCAATAAAAAATAGGCGAGATAGGTTGGTAGGACACTTTCTCAGGCATGAAGGTCTAGTCAGAGACAGGAGGGGTAGAGGTATACCTAGATTAGATTACTGTTCGCAAATAGTTAAGGATGTGGGCTGTTCTAGTTTTAGGGAAATTTAGCTGAAGATAGGAAAGAGTGGAGGTACATGTTCAACCAGTCTTAGGACTAACGATCTTATGATGATGATGATACCTAATATCTAAAATATAATGAAAAACCCAAAAAACCGAAAGTATTACATTTCAAAGTAGTTACTTTTGTTGCTACTACTTTTATAAGTGTTATCGGTACAGTCTAAAATGTTAAACATTAAATAAAGAAGGAAAACTATGGGTTGAACAGCTGTTTACGTGGTTTAAAAATCACATAATGTAATGCAGACACTAAATCTCGTCTAAAACGAAGTACATTGTAGCTTTGATGTCTGATTTTATTACGGGTCCAATCGAACAGCAGTAAGAGCAGAAAACGTATAAAACGCGGTGCAATATAAAATAAAAACCACATAACTGAAGAAATGAAAATTTAGATTTCCGTCAATAAATTCCTCAAAATACGTCCATATAAAAGTATTCGACGTCTTTTACAAAGGTTATGCAGGTATCACGAACCACGGGCCATAAAGCCATCTGAAGTTTGAATAATAGAATTTAACGGGCCTATAACCAGAAATTGCTTTATTTCACATTAACCGTCACAAAAAAAAAACCTGAAGACGATGCAACAGAATTATCGTATCTCGATAAAAACGGAATGAGAAATAAAAAAATTTTAAAGGCCTGTTTTTGTTAAGTTGTTAGTGCAAATAAGAATGTAATTATGCACTTTTATATGCTACTATATGGATGTTGTTACTTGTGAAGTTTGCATGGTCGATGATGACTCATTGATTTCTAAACATACTTCATGTCAAATTATATCACGTCGATCTAAAATCTTTAATTTATAAAATTAGACTTACATTAGATTACTGCTCACAAATAATTAAGGATGTGGGATATTTTTGTTTTAGGGAAATGCGAAGATTAGCTCAGGATAGGAAAAAGTGGAAGTGCGGATTCAACCAGTCTTAGGACTGACGATCTTATGACGATGATGATCAATAAATGCTTCTTTACTCTGTCACTGACTAACGGTTAATATCTTCACAGTTTAGTGAATACCATTTTGCTTTTTCTGCGTTTGTTTATTTATGAGATCAATGGCATTGTAACTATAACTGTAACGTCTCACTGAAAATGTATTCTATACCTATTAGTCCCGGAACTTCGGAAAGGTCGAAACTCAATTCTCAATCCCTACGATAGTGAAGTTTTGGCTTAAATCTTTTCTTTAATCGTCAAGTGTTTTTTTTTTGTGATGATACGACTTCTAGTTCTTTCACTGGTTCTGGCTTTTAGTCAGATACCAATGTAACATCAACCTAATTGTTCAAATCATTGGACAAGTCTGTAATCTTCGGGTCTATTCTTTACTTTCATTTAATTCACAGGCCATCTGGAATAGAAAACTAAGACCAAATATGTCTTTCCCGATATGCCTATTTAGTTTGTAACGCTGATTCCAAATCTGATCTTATCAGAATTGCTGCAATATGTCAGGATTTTAAAATTCATATTTTACAGAAAAGTCAGATAAAATTGTCCCAAAAATTTATATTTTTGATGTATTTTACTTCTAACTTAACATTGGGAGTGATGCTAATTTGGCTTGTTTGGTTTTGCTGTTAGGATAGCCTAAACCTTCAACATTCTAAACCTTTTTTGAGTAAACTATCAAAGAATAAACCGAAAATTATTACTTTGTGATTGTTTTTACAGCTAATATTTATAGTAGTGTCCTCAAAACGAAAGAGAATTCGAAAAAGAACGCACCACTACGGCGGGGGTTGAAAGCAAAAATCATTTTCGATATATAATTCGAAAATGAATTCAAATTGGCTCCCGAATTACTCTAAAATATTTAAATTTCAATAAACCCTATTTCCAAATCCAAACAAGCCAAATTAATAACATCTGGGTTAAAATATTTAGAAATCTTGATGTACTGGAGCAGTTACATATGAGGCTCAATCTATCGATTTCAACGACAAAAGGTACCTTGGAAATGGTTACTCTTTCGGTTTTTTTGGGCTCAATTTCACTCACCTGTGTTATCACTGACTCACTCATTTGATATTTAATTTAATGTGACATAAGTATGATTAGAAACGAATGAGAAGTCGCCCTTTATTGTATCTACCGTCCTTATTATACATCAGAAGATCCTGATGATGTTACACATGATCGAGGACGAAACGTTGGCATAGTAGATATAGAGTAACACTTAAATGTAATTAATTTGAAAATTTAGAAATTCTATTGTATTTTTTATGCATGCTTTTACACTTCAGTTGCAAGGAGAGAGGTGTCGAAAAAAGATTATCGATCATTTTGCGCCATTTATAAGATGTTGCGAATTTCATAAAGAAAGAAATGATAAACGCGGGTACAGATCTCGGCGCCCTTCCATTCTAAAGTAAGTAATTTCTTTGCGAAATCCATAAAAATACACCAATTGATTAATGACCATCGTAATTGAATCAGGAGGCGAGAAGTGAAAAAAAAACATCGTGAAAATAAATGGCAAAATTTATTTCTTTTATGAAGTTTAAAAAGTTCGTAGTGACAGTTGGGTAGGGTAGGAGGCTTTGATTTAAAACGAATCTAATCGTCGCAAAGAAAACTACTGCTGGTCGTATTAACGTACTTATGTTAGATAAGTAATATAGGAACAAAACATGATAATATGTCATTTTGCTTAGCTTTGCTTATTTTTTCCATATATAAAGTTTGTTGCACTAAGATGCTTCACTCTAGCTGTAGACTAGGCCTTACACCGCGTGTGTATTGTAGCTTCGCTCAATAAATATTTTTAAAAAGACTTTTCCTTAATTTGAGCATATAACAATTGGCGCAGTCAGTAGGATTTGTCAGGTAAAGGCAAATCCGATTCTAATAAAGTTTAAAAATCGATTTACTAAGTGACTACGTGAAGCCGTTTGCTTTTCGTCGGTTCGGTAAACCGGAAACAAAAAACTGTCCAAACGAACTGTCCAAAACTGTGCATCGTTTAAGTTTTGTGCGTTCGCCGAGTTAGCAGTTAGAAGCCGTTTGCTTCGACCTTGCCTAATAAGACCTCCGAAAAAGAAGACTGTCAAAAGGACGTCTCACCCCGTTTCCCTCCTGCGAGGACCAGACCAAGCAGCTGTATGTTTCGAATCATCCTAACCATCGTCACACTAGTGGACTACTCAAGGTAGGTGGTTTGAAGATATTTGCCATTTTCATATTTTTGTACGAAAATCCTTTCCCTATTCCCTAATTGCTTTTATTATCGAATAATTTTGTGTCAATCATGACCGAACAAGGAGACAGTTATTCTAGGAAAGAATTGTCTGAATTAATTCCAAATTTTGATGGTGATAATATTCCATTACACCAATTTGTTGAAACAGTAGATTTTGTTTTCGAAAAAGCAAAAGCCAGTGACCAAGAATATTTATTTAGAATTATTTTAAATCGGTTATCAGGTCGTGCAGGACGAGTGATTCTCGCAAGGCATTATGATAACTGGTTAAGTGTCAAAAATTCATTAATTACTAATTTCGGACTTGAACGTTCCGCTGAATGTTTAATTGCAGACCTCACACGATTTAGAAATACAAATAAGCTTTCCATTAAAGAAACTTATAACAAAATTGCCAAAATTCGCGATGATCTTATCGCAGTAGCTATTGAAAACACTTCTGAGGATGCAAACCCAATTGATGTTCTGTCAGAGTTTATAGATAAAATAGCCAAAACAACATTTTTAAATAATATACCGAAAGATGTTGAAATATCTATTGCTCACGCTCAAGCGCAAAGTTTAGAGGTAGCTTTTTCCTATGCGTATTCGGCGCATAAAAGGTTAAAAGAACGTGAAGATCAGGAGAAATTCGCTCAATTTAAATCTAATAATAATAAACTTTCTCAAAATAGAGTAATAAACAATAACAACAAAAACACATATTTCAAAAAAGAAACCAGTAGTAGTAATGAGTTATCTCCTAGGCCGAGTGCTTCATCAACAAATACGTTTAATAGATCATTTAATAGTAATAACGATAATAATCCAAATCGCCGCTCTTTTGGTACCCCCTTCAAAGGTTTTCCTAAGCAACCCCCAAAAGTTAACACATGCGAGATCCAAACTGAAAATCCCGAATCTGATCCTGAAGATAATGAAGTTGAACTGGACAATTTAAACTTGGATGTGAACGAAGCAGAAGAGGGTTGTTCGTTCAACTAAATGAAAATCCCTCAACCTTATGTAATTTTAAGATTAACACTACCAAAATAATGACAGAAATTGTTCCATTTATTATTTCAAAAATTAAAGGTATTCCAGTCAAATTAATGATTGATACAGGTGCCTCTATAAATTTGATCAAATATAAACCAGAATTGAAAAAATTTATAGATTTTATAGATACTATTAGTGTTTCAGGATTAAATGCTGATTCGTTTAAAACATTAGGTTCCATCACAACAAAATTCAAGGAAAAAAACGTCAAGTTTCATGTCGCACATTTAGATATAGAATTAGATGGAATACTAGGCATTGAATTTCTTAAAACGTTGAATTGCAATTTAGATTTACATCACAATAACATTTCTTTCTTAGAAAACAACGACAAGATCCCGATTCATTTAAAAAAGGAAACTAAAGTGCTTAATCATATAGTACTTCACAAGCGTGCCGAACAAATAATTAGGATAAAAACTAACTTAAAACCGGGAAGTGAAGGTATTTTGCCAAAAATGAATATAAGTGATAAACTTTTAATTCCTGAATGCCTAGTTAGAGTAGACAAAAATCAAGATATATTCACCACTGCAGTAAATTTGACGGATAAAGAGTTAAAATTTTCAGTCAATAAAGTAATTTTAGAGGACGCACCTACCCACGCATTTCAACCGAATATAATTAAAAGAAATGGTAGATTTGATAAATTAAAAGAAAATCTAAGGCTAGACCATTTGAACAGTGAGGAGCGTAACGAAATCCTTAAATTATGTTATGACTTTTCAGATATTTTCTATTTAGAAGGAGACCAATTAACCTTTACTTCTTTAGTAAAACATGAAATTAAAACTACCCATGAAAACCCGATACACACTAAGACGTACCGTTTCCCAAATGTACACAAAGAAGAGGTAAATAAACAGGTATCAAAAATGTTAGAACAGAAAATTATTAGACCAAGTAGTTCCCCATACTCTTCTCCAATTTGGGTCGTACCTAAAAAGGTTGACAGTTCAGGCAAAACCAAATGGAGAATGGTCGTAGACTATAGAAATTTAAATAAAATCACTATCCCAGACAAACATCCATTACCAAATATAGAGGAAATTTTAGATAACCTAGGACACGCCCAATATTTCTCTACACTTGACTTAACTAGCGGATTCCATCAGATAGAAGTTCATCCAAATTCAATTCCCAAAACTGCATTTTCCACTCCCACTTCTCATTATGAATTTTTAAGAATGCCATTTGGCCTAGCTAATGCACCAGCCACTTTTCAGCGAATGATGAATAACGTCTTAACAGGTCTTACCCCTACACAATGTCTCTTATACCTGGATGATATTATTATTTTTGGGAATTCCTTAGAAGACCACTGTAATAAATTGCGTAATGTTTTAAGACGACTTCGAGAACACAATCTCAAAATTCAGCCGGATAAATCAGAATTTCTCCGAAAGGAAACAGAATTCTTAGGACACATAATCACAACAGATGGTATCAAACCTAATCCAAAAAAGATAGATGCTGTCAAAAACTTTCCCGTTCCTTCATGTCCAAAAGATATAAAATCGTTTTTAGGATTAACCGGATACTACAGGAAATTTATTCCAAACTATGCAAAGATCGCCAAACCTCTTACAGGCTTGTTAAAGAAAGATATCGCATTTACATTTCAGCAAGAACAAATTGACTCATTTAATAAATTAAAACAAAGTTTGATTACCGCCCCAATTTTACAATACCCAAATTTTGAAGAAAACTTTATTCTTACAACAGATGCTAGTTCATACGCAATTGGTGCTGTACTTAGTCAAGGCCCAAGTAATAAAAGCCTTCCGATCGCTTATGCGAGTCGCACCCTAAATTCGGCAGAAGTTCGCTACTCTACAATAGAAAGAGAATTGCTTGCTATTGTCTGGGCAGTAAAACACTTTAGGCCGTACCTTTATGGTAAGAAATTTACAATCATAACTGATCATAGACCCCTATCTTGGTTATTTTCTATTAAAGACCCAGGTTCACGTCTCGTCCGGTGGAGACTTAAACTGGAAGAATATGATTATGAAATAATTTACAAACCCGGTAAACAAAATTCCAATGCAGATGCACTTTCTAGGATCAAAATTAATACTCTGACCGCGGGCATCGATAATATACCTAATGGAATTGATTTCGATACCTATGTTAGTGACGAAAGGGATTATTTTCATGAAAATACTAGTTTAGGTAAATTTTCAGATAAACAGCACAATTACGAAGTCATAATTATGATGGATAATCCAAATTATTGTCATTACATTCTACGTGACACTCAGGACCCACTTGTTAAGGACAAATTAGAATTGAAACCGTCACTATCATTCCCAAATATAACTTATGTTGTAGATAATTCGACAAATCAAAGAGAACTCTTCGATAATTTGTTCATAATATTTACACTTATTCAAAAGGGTGATCTATTTAGATTTATTTGCAGTAAAGATACCAGTCAAGAATTAAAACGAATGATTGATTACTTACGAAATAAGTTTAATTTAGATCCCGAAGTAGAAATTCAAATTTCAAACACTTACAAATATTCAGGCGACCCTAGAAGAAAACACGAAATAATTAAAATGCATCATGACCCACCAGCGTACGGTCACAAAGGTATCAATGAAACCATAAATAAAATTCAACAATATTTTACATGGTCAAAAATTAAGGAAGACGTTACAGAATACGTAAATTCTTGTTTAGAATGCCAAAAGAACAAAACGGTTAGACGAAACTTCGAATCCCCATTAACAATTACTGAAACTCCTACCTATCCTTTCGAACGCGTAGACATGGACATAGCTGAAATATATTTCTCTATTAAAAATAAAAGACATATTCTCGTCATACAAGACCAATTAACAAAATATCTGAAAACCTACATGTTAAAGAATAAGGAAGCTGAAACAATTAAAAACAAATTTCTAAATTTTATCGCCACGTTCGGTGTTCCTAAACGCATCCACACTGATCAAGGTGGAGAATTTGTGAATAAAATACTACAGAAACTCACTTCAGAACTAAATCTTCAACATACCAATTCAATAGGTTATCACCCAAAGACAAATGGTATGGTAGAAAGGGTAATTAGTTCACTTAAGGATACAATTGCGGTATATTCCACGAAAGAAAAAAATAAATTAGGGCCCAAGGCACTTTTAAATTCTGCCACGTTCGCTTACAATACTTCTACACATTATTCTACCAAATTGACACCGTTCGAAATTTTATACGGTTTCAAGCACCGGAATTTCTTAAATCCAGACGAAGATATATTAAACGAAGTCCCAGTTTCTAATTATTTAATGGAATCAAAAACAAAACAACAAAATTTAAGAGAGGTCGCCCGTTCAAACCAAATTGATACTAAAATAAAGGTAAAAGAAAAGTACGATAGCAAAATTAAAACCCCTATACCTCAATATTCCATAAATGACAAAGTGTTCCTAAAAAACCAATTACTAAATAAACAAGGTCAATGTAAATGGCTTGGACCATATACTATAGTTGAAATTATTTCCCATAATACGGTTAAATTAGATAAAAAGAACAATAATAAAGACTTTACAATAGTAAGCACTGAGCAAATAAAACCTTATAGGATTATATCATTTTTAGATGGTCCCACGAGCAACTCCTCGTAGAAAAGTTACCTGATAGTGGAATCCATCTCGAAGAAAAAGGACTCCTTCTCCCCTCTGATTCTAAATACAATATTCTGATTTATAAAGATTTAACCCCCCTATTCCAAAATTTCATTGTTCTTGGTATATATCAAAAAGAACTAAACGAGATAGGCGATAATATTAACAGAAGCAATTTCAACACAATGCACTCAACATTATTGAAAATAAGTATAAATAAATTAGAGACGAAATTAAAGGAAATTAAGTTTTTGCTACCGAACTCAAAAAGAACCCGTAGAGGTTGGTTCAATATTTTTGGAACAGGATTGAAAACCCTTTTCGGAACCCTTGACTCAGACGATGCAGTAAAGTATGACAAATTAATAAATGAACTACAAAGTTCCAATAAAAAGATTTTGAAAATCCAGGGTGAGCAAGCGCACTTGACAGAAATGATACTATCAGATTTTAATAATTCACTAG
Organism: Agrilus planipennis; assembly: GCF_000699045.2. NCBI lineage: Eukaryota > Metazoa > Arthropoda > Insecta > Coleoptera > Buprestidae > Agrilus > Agrilus planipennis. The sequence continues at coordinate 441,382 of NW_020440736.1, read as the reverse complement.
CAAAAATAAATAGTAACGAAGAGACTCTCCGGGAAAATATATTGGCTATAAAGAAACAGATTTTTAACAATAATATTAGATTAGATGAAAATCGCATTTTTTTACAATATTTGGATTTACTCACGTTATTAAACGATCTAGCAATAGAAATGAATAAACAGGTCGATGAAATAGTTGAAACATTGTCCTTTGCCAGAATCAACGTTCTGCACCCTAGCGTTTTGAATCACGTCCAGTTAGAAGAACAATTGAGTCATGTCGCTCAAAATGAAAACACACTGCCTTTTCCTTTTGACGATTTTAACATTTATAAATATTACCAAATTATGAGTCCTAAATTATTCATTTATAAAAAAGGAATACTAATTAAACTAACAATACCGTTGGTTAAGAATATTAAATTGAGATTATATAAAGCATATCCTTATCCCGTTAAATTTGAGAACGACCTTTACCATACTATCATTCCCGAAAGTTCCTATGTGGCAATTTCTGATGACCACCAATGGTACCTTGAAATGAATGAATTAACACCCACCATTCACACGGAAGATATAATCATACTACAAGATGCTGAACCCCAGGATACCAAAAACACTAATCGTTGTCTACCAAAATTATTGATGCGCAAAACATTCCCTCAAGAATGTGCCGTTTATAGCTTCAAAGCAATAGAAAACAACATTCAGCAAATAAATTCCACTACTTGGCTAATCGCATCTACCAAACATCTAGACATCACCTATAAATGCAAGAGTTACCCAATTAAGAAAGTCACGATAAAGGAACCATCGCTTTTCACCATTTACGAAGAATGTACCTGCTATTTCAACAACGGTCTTCGTATTACAACCAACGACCGACGAAACATAAGATTAAAGGACATTGGAGTATACATCCCGGAAATACCCCGAAATTGCTGTCATGAAGACATCAAAATTCTAAAAAGACTCGAAAGTCAACCCATTGACCTCAACTACCTAAAGGAAGAAAATATTCCGATTCTTAAAACAAAGCTTGCCGACCTACAAAAAGAAATATTGGAGGAATCCACTAAGAGTTTTACATCTATATATTCAACTTGGTTTTATGCAACACCAACAACACTAATTTTCCTTTTTCTTTTGACATACTTCTTATGTCGCTGCTGTTGCTGGTCAAGAATACTGAAATGGAGATCAACGAGCAATCATCTTCGCAATCAGAAAATTTCTAAATCCGCATCGCAATCTCTGAGCAAGAAAGTCGACAATGATCCAAATCAACCATCGATGGAGATGTCAACAGCCGAACATAAACCCAGTACCACCCGAAAATTCAAGTCGCCTACAATTCATAACGCCGTTCAAAAATAGTTACTCTAAATTGTAATCTTATTGAAAAATTAATTTTAGAAATAAATTTTAATTTTTCAACTTAATGGGGGAGATGTTAGATAAGTAATATAGGAACAAAACATGATAATATGTCATTTTGCTTAGCTTTGCTTATTTTTTCCATATATAAAGTTTGTTGCACTAAGATGCTTCACTCTAGCTGTAGACTAGGCCTTACACCGCGTGTGTATTGTAGCTTCGCTCAATAAATATTTTTAAAAAGACTTTTCCTTAATTTGAGCATATAACACTTATACATATACACAGATAAAATGAGATCCAAATGCTCTCATACTTTATCTAATAATCGTTTTCTAATTTAATATTGACCCCGCCATCCTCTTATTAATTGTGACAACGCAACGTTCACAGCTAACGGCACCCTATCAGCAGATTAGATTTTAATACGGGATAAGTAATGATCCTGTGCAGATTGAAATTGCTTTCTTGTTTTTTAAAATTTAGAAAACTAACTTGCATTTTCGTCTCTTTTCTAATTAGGGGTTAATCGTGGTTTTGAATAAAAAAAAATAAGATTTCTATGAAAATTTCATTTCACAAAAGTTAAAAATACCACACTGTTTTTTGGGGTGGTGGGGGCAAGGATGAAGCCATGGTAGATAATGGGGGGCGGGTGTCAAAAAGTGGCTAAAATAATAATTTCTAATTTTATAAACTGAATAGATTCAAGAGAGATGTTTAACAATTTTTGTGCATTGCTAATTTTAAAAGAAAAAACTACTTTCTCCTAGGTTGGTTATCCCGGTTTTTAAGAATTTCAGGTATACGTATATATATATAAGGTACTTACAAAAGATTGAAAAAAATGAAATGAAACATGTCTTAACATTCGATGACTCGTGACTTCGCTTTATGGGGTTGTTGTCACTTAGTTACTAGATAAAAGTGTATAATCGTGCACCCCATGGAATCGCATTCGATCTAATGATTGTCAATGGTGTATAGGCCGGAAATCTAGTTATCCGGTAGCACCACTTAGATTCAACATATAAGTAATCCATGAAACCGCTACACTGACTTGATCCCTTTTACGAAAAGGAACAGGGCTGTATTCAGTATAAATTTTCCCATCGGAAATAAGCTCTTAACACACGTCATCATTACGTAACGCGAACATTTTTCCTTCCCCCTTCCGCCCTGTTACAAAACTGTAACACCCTAACTTTTTTTTTAAACTTTTTTTAAGAATGTTTAAATATAAAGGTTGCACGTTTCTGCACGAAATTAATCCCGTACCGAACGATAAAATATTACACATCGAAAAAATTGACGAGAATTCTACCGGTGATTGTAGGTAATAAAGAAAGATTTGAGTAAAATTAAAATCAGAGTCGGACTGATTCAGGGTTGGACTCAATTTCGAAATTACCACAAAATGGTGAAAAATAACAAGCAAAGAAATGGGAGATAGTAGAGTAACAAGAGAGAGAAGTACGGTTCTGGACTTTATCCCTTGCCAACGATGGAATCGTTACCCCAGCCCAGTGCTAAAAGCCTTCGGGATATTACATGTTAAAATGGGAGTAAGTAATTCGATTTGTCCCCACGTCTGCTAGCACGGCCGGGTATCTTTCGTATAATGAAATGTTTAATTAACTTGCAAACTGAGATCTCGGCTGGACCCTCTCATACGATTGTATTTGCACTCAAACTAGGCTGACATTATGCCAGTTTGCCTCCGCTAATAAACGACTTGAAATATTTGTTACAAAAAAAAAGAACGAACTAAGAACCTATGATTCAAACAATAAATCACAGATGGTGCATAATTACATCAATTCGTTCTAGTTTCTCAAAAGTTAGAACGAGTAAAAGGGGAAATTTTTTATTCGCAGTAACAAAAATTAAAAACAAGTCAAATGTGTGCATAAATGAATGAGAGTATTTGCTAGCACTTTACTGAGATAAAATAGACTCGCTCCTTCAGGAGGTATTGACGTACCGAGTCATATCTGAGCATGCATACATGAATGAGAACATCTACTTTCACTTTACTGAGAAAAATAGACACGCTCCTTGAGCAGGTACCGACGCATAAAGTCAAATTTTTGTATACAAAAATAAAAGAGAGTATTTGCGGGCACTTTGTTGAGAAAAAATAGAATCACTTTTTGAGGAGGTACCGACGTACCGAGTCAGATCTTTGCATGCATAAATGAATAATAGTAGTTGCTCGCACTTTATTGAGAAAAATAGACTCACTCTTTGAGCAGGTACGGACGTACCGAATCAGATCTGTGCATGCATAAACGAATGAGAATATCTACTTGCACTTTATTGAGGCAAATGGACTCGCTCCTTGAGCAGGTATCAACGTACCGAGTCAAATTTCTGTATGCATAAATGAATGAGAATATCTATACTCGCACTTTGCTGAGAAGAAATGGACTTGCTCCTTGAGTAGGTACCGACGCACCGAGTCAAATTTTTGTATGCATAAATGAATGAGAGTATTTACTCGCACTTACTGAGAAAAAATAGATTGGCTCCTTGAGCAGGTACCGACGTACCGAGTCAAATCTCTACATGTATAAATGAGTGAGTATTTGCTCGCACTTTATTGAGAAAAAATTGACTCGCTCCTTGAGCAGGCACCGACGTACCAAGTCAAATTATTGTATTCATAAATGAATGAGAATATTTGCGAGCACTTTGTTGAGAAAAAATAGAGTCACTTTTTAAGGAGGTACTGACGTACCGAGTCAGATCTTTGCATGCATAAATGAATAAGAGTATTTGCTCGCACTTTATTGAGAAAAATAGACTCACTCTTTGAGCAGGTACGGACGTACCGAATCAGATCTGTGCATGCATAAACGAATGAGAATATCTACTTGCACTTTATTGAGGCAAATGGACTCGCTCCTTGAGCAGGTATCAACGTACCGAGTCAAATTTCTGTATGCATAAATGAATGAGAATATCTATACTCGCACTTTGCTGAGAAGAAATGGACTTGCTCCTTGAGTAGGTACCGACGCACCGAGTCAAATTTTTGTATGCATAAATGAATGAGAGTATTTACTCGCACTTACTGAGAAAAAATAGATTGGCTCCTTGAGCAGGTACCGACGTACCGAGTCAAATCTCTACATGTATAAATGAGTGAGTATTTGCTCGCACTTTATTGAGAAAAAATTGACTCGCTCCTTGAGCAGGCACCGACGTACCAAGTCAAATTATTGTATTCATAAATGAATGAGAATATTTGCGAGCACTTTGTTGAGAAAAAATAGAGTCACTTTTTAAGGAGGTACTGACGTACCGAGTCAGATCTTTGCATGCATAAATGAATAAGAGTATTTGCTCGCACTTTATTGAGAAAAATAGACTCACTCTTTGAGCAGGTACGTACGTACCGAATCAGATCTGTGCATGCATAAACGAATGAGAATATCTACTTGCACTTTATTGAGACAAATGGACTCGCTCCTTGAGCAGGTATCAACGTACCGAGTCAAATTTCTGTATGCATAGATGAATGAGAATATCTATACTCGCACTTCCCTGAGAAAAATGGACTCGCATCTTGAGCAGGTACCGACGCACCGAGTCAAATTTTTGTATGCATAAATGAATGAGAGTATTTACTCGCATTTTATTGAGAAAAACAGACTCGCTCTTTGAGCAGGTACGGACGTATCGAATCAGATCTGTGCATGCATAAACGAATGAAAATATCTACTTGCACTTTATTGAGACTCGCTCCTTGAGCAGGTACCAACGTACCGAGTCAAATTTTTGTATGCATAAATAAATGAGAGTATTTGCTCGCACTTTGCTGAGAAAAAATAGATTGGCTCCTTGAGCAGGTACCGACGTACCGAGTCAAATCATTACATGCATAAATGAATGAGTATTTGCTCGCACTTTATTGAGAAAAAATTGACTCGCTCCTTGAGCAGGCACCGACGTACCGAATAAAATTTTTGTATGCATAAATATAAATGAATGAGAATATTTGCTCGCACTTTAATGAGAAAAAATAAAACGGCTCTTTGAAGAGGTACTGACCTGTATGGGTTTTTATTTGGTTCAACATAAAACCAACCAATGTTAATATATGCAAAATGACGCTATACCTATGGACGGTTTTTTTCCTATCAGATCAAAAGCTCCCTTGCGGATCCGTCTAATTTTAAAGTCCAAACCTTTATCAATTTGGAAGGGTAAATATGAAATGGTATTGAAAATGTATCATTAGTTACTAAAGTTTGTATTCGTAAAAACGCAACAGTATCGAAGAAATATCTGAGTTCAGAAAATTGAAATATGCTTGATTGTTTTTCAGTTTTTAATTTCCGAAGCGGTCGAACGTTAATTTTTGCCGTTAATGCTCCAAGTCTTCGTGTAGCAGGCATAAAAGGCGATAAATTTTTAAATTCATTTCAATAAGAGGGTAGTAGCTACGCTGCTTAGCGATCGGCAAGAGTCAGGGCCGGATTTTAAGAGTACCTAACATAAAAATTTCCATTTTATTGTGTCAATGGCCGTATTAGCATCTGACAAGGAAATTTCAATTCAAAATCTTTTAAATATAAGTAAATTAATACCTTTACCAATCTTATTTCCAAGGGGAAATCGCGAAATTTTGTGACTAGGGACGAGAACATCTGTCTATTAGGTGTACAAAAAAATGCTTCAAATAAAATTTAAAATTTTGGTGAGTCTACCACCTACCTTGTTGCTCATTCAATAAGTACGCTTAGTTTTGGTTAAAAGATTTTACCTTATACCAATCCTGTTTGTTGTATCGTTAATAAGTGAAGTGTTCCAGCCCTGTTCCCCCAATGAAAGAATCGTAGTAGGCTATAAATTAGAAGTCGAAAATGTGTTTCATTTATGTAATTTGATTTTTGCTCCGACAACGGGAGTTTTGCAGTGAAGTGCTCGGGGTTCACATTTTATAAGTTTGCCAATGGATAGCATTAATATAGGCGACGCGATAAGTTGCAAGCACGTTTTTAAGGCATTAACTTTTTCTTAGTGTACCTTCAACTGAACCGGTCGAGATTTATAAGTATTGTTCCAGATTTTACAAGATAGAAGGCTGCTACGTTCTAACGCCTTATGCCGTTCTATTGATTTATTTATACCCTCTACGGATCTTGCTGATTAAAAACGAGTACATTCTCGCATTACCTATACTACAGTATATATAACGATAATCTTCTACGTACCGACAGATCTGGATTTTAGGTAAAAGAAATTGATACAGCTAACACAATCGATGATAGGATATTTTAATATAATTAGCTGACTAATAAAATAATGAAACTGGCTAAATGGTCTACTTTCGATATCATCATCATGTTGTCAATTATTCGGTTAGAATTCATGATTAAAAATCACCATTCTTTGGACGTATTGTATGTAGTAGAGTTATAGATATTAGACAGAAGGTGGTAGTTATGGCAAAACGCCTGCCGACGAAATCATATTAAGTAAAATTAGTTTACTAAAGTGAAATGCTTCTCTGATTGGCATATGCAAAGTGATGCAACAACAACAATCGCATCGCTCCGTCCAAATTCGGATGGGTTCAACTAGTTTCATACATATACCCTTAATCTTAAAAGCTTCTCGGTAACAATTTTATTTCGGTAAGAACGCAAATATTACGAACGAACTTACAGTCGCGAGAAAACACTGAGGCTTCATAAAACCCAAAATAAAATGCTCAAGCTGAGAGAGAGATTCTTTTTACTTTTGTTCAATTTAGTGTCTTGTTATTCTACATCTATACAATTGTCCGCTCGTTTTGCTTGGTAGGTAATATTATCCAGGCGTCCTTACCCTTGTCCTTGATTGTGGCTAACAAGTATGTTTAGCGGGTGTTAGATGTCCACCCTGATTCCCGTTTCTATTATTAAATAGAAATGTTTCATTTATGTACTTAATAGTAAGGAAATAAACAAATTCTACCTCCGACTTCAATTTTCTCTATTTTTCCCATATTTAATCGAAGATCTAAATAGTTTACAACTTTGATTTCTCCCAGTACAGTGCTGATAGGACATTAGAATCCAACCAGGATAAGTATTAGGACATTTTGTTGTGGGTTGGAATAGGCATCCATATCAACTATTTGTATTGTGCGAACAAAACAGTTTTTACTACATAAAACTGAACTGTCTTCTTTGTTTTGGTTCGATTTCTTCATAATGAGAAACTGATATAAATATTTTGGAGAGATGTGATTTATTTGAAATACTTAGGTACATTTAAAATGCAAATACAAAATAAAAAATACCTATTTTTATTTTGCATTTAAATACTTTTTTGAGGAAAGCATTTTGCATTTCATTTAATATTCTTTTCCAAATTTATTTTCTATTTTTAAAATGCAAAATAGATTTTTGCCGTTAAAAGTTTTGTTAGTATCACCGATCAAACATTACTTATATAAAATCATGAATCAAAGTTTCTTACATTGGCTATTGAAGGTATTAGAAGCTTAAAAAGGGGGCAAAGAGACATTCCATGAATGCCTTCTAATTCTTTAACTGAAGACAGTCTAAATTCTAAACTTCATGGAAGTGGATAATCTAAAATATTGGATCGACATTGTTTTCCGAGTTCAATGTCATGGTCCTTAGAATTTTGAAGTTGTAAATTAATATCAGCACCTGCCAAATCACCACTTATCGTACCTTTAGCTATGAAATTCCATGAATTACGACAAAACAGCCCGCAAAACAATATCGAATTGATATACGCCAATTGTGTAAAACTGAAACGTACAAGATATTGTGGTGTACTAATAAAAGCATATAATTCAAAATTCTTAGAAAAACTTCACTTTTTAGATGAACCCAAAGCTAAAGAAAGTATGGATTCCATTTCTATTTCTTATTACAATGTGTAAAAGGTCGGAAACAAAATGGGGTTGTAAATGTTTTAATATAGGTAAAATGATTGATGGTAATTTTACATCAATAAAATTATTTGCAACCCTATTTTGGCTTTGATCTTTCACGCTAAGCAACCCATTTTGGCATCTGTGTCTTTTTTCAAATTAAAACGGTGACGAAGGCAAATAAGGAGCATATAGAAGAATTATTTGTTGCTGAATATGAAAATGGGAAACTGTAATATAAAGATGGAAAAACTATATCTCAATCACTTCAAACAGAAAAATATGAATCATACTTAAACTTCGCAGCTGGTGATATAATACAAACCCCACTATTAGTCTAGAAAAAAATATTTTATGCTTAAAATAAATAGGTAGATACTACAAATTAGTATTTATTTGAAAAAAAGTATTTTGAAAATACGTATTTTGCATTTAGCATTTAAAATACAAAAGGGAAATCTATTTTTTTTTTTACATTTTGCACATCTCTAATATTTTGGTACCTATATATACTATCTACATGATATATGTACGATTCTTGATAGTAATAAATAAAGGTTCGGAAATGTTTCACCACAGATGGTTCTACCTGAATCGTACTTGGAAATAAATATGATAATTAGGCTAAGGTCCGCAAATATCCCAGGTTCATAGGTAAATATTCAGGTCAGAAATTATCCCGACGCACAACTAAGGTATCCACATTAGGGCCGCATCAGGCATAAGAGGCCAGGCAGGGTATCACTAGATACTAGAGCCAGGTAGTGATATTCTTAAAAAATGCCCAATTTGAAGGAAATCTTTGGATATAGGTACATACGTTTTGATGTAGGTAAATCAGATCATTTGACTTAATGGTTTAGATACAGATGATCGAGTATTTTGCTTGGATAAAAGTGGCAGTAGATTTGGTATGGTATTACAATGTTGGTTAAAGGAAATGGCATTTCTCTTTCTCCATAATGTATCCAAAGGTATATATATATAATATGTATGTATGTATGTAGTTAAACCAACCATCATGTGCGATATCTAAATCCAAGTTTAATTAAGATAAATGGCATGCAGAGTAGTTCTATCTTAAGTTGGGAGCCCGTTATCCCCTACTCTTCCCGGCAATAGTCGGTAACCAAACTGTTCGCGACATCTAGAGATTGTGTTCTTCAATTTCAGATATCGAATCTAAATTTAAATTAGATGCGCGAGGAGTGTCTTTTAAATTTTAATGTTCAAATAAAGCGGGGATTCAGTTGCTGGGAATTATATTCCACACGGCACGGCACGGTACCGTTGTTCTTGTTACTAACCGCAGATTGCCTCTGTCACGTTCCTTCTCCACTGTGTTAAAAGCGAACTTATTACATGCTCGAATGTGGGAAGAAAATATATATATACAAACACACGTATACCTATACATATATCTATACGCATTCGCGGATTACGGATATTTTATCTCTTTATTCAACTAGAGCGAATGAAAATACAAACATTACCAGCTTAGAATTTTGTTAAGTATGTAAATATCGAACTAAACCTTTTTATTAAATTAACATTCCCGACTGGAAATTTGTTAGGCTGGGATCTGGGCCTTATCCGGATCCGGCATATCCATCTAACATAAAAACGGGCCCGGGTAAGATAATTTTAATTATACCAGAATCAGAAATGTAAACCTTAAAACATTTGTAAAAAAAAGGCCAGATAGAATATTACCATTAGGTCCGGATCAGGCTAAGCAAGGCATGTCGTTAATGGATTGACATAACATACCTCGTCCACATCGGGGCTACATCAGTCAGAATAGGGCATGTCGTAAAAGGTCAGGTAGCATTTAACATGTGTTGATAAAATTTATTATCTACTAGGTATAATATTGGCATAACCAATTACAAAAATATAATTTAGAAAAAGACTACAAAGTACCTGTTACCTACAGATATATGTTTGGAATATTTCGATATTTTTTAATAACACATCTATTGAAAGTCTAAATACTTAGCATAGAATTATTCGCACATTAATAAGTCTACCTACTAAAACGCCTACGTGTAAATTCTGACATATTTTCCTTAATTGATTGAAAATTTCATTAAGCATCATTAATCAACACGTTCTTAGAGTAAGTATGGAATTACATAATTAAATTACTCTTAAGGATATGAGTTGTAAAGAAAAGTCTTGTTAGAAGTACTTGGCTACGTGAAGATAAATATATAAGTTAAGGAATGGTAAGGAATTAACATATGTCGATGGATTTCTATAAAAAGTGTTTTGCTCAAATTGAACAGTTGTTATAGAGGTTTAATATAGCCATAAAACGATTGAGGCAATAAATAAGTTGGATAGTGTTGGGCGTCAGTCGGTATTGCAGTATATAATAAGAACGGATAAGAAAGGAGGTGAATTATTTTTATTTGGTCCGAGTTGAGGAAAGCAGGTAGGGAGGTAGATTAGAAGAACTGGAAACTCGTTTCCACCTCTATCATGTTTATGTCGGCAAAATACCTCCGTTCAGATTGAGCTGATCTACGCGCGGTGATAATAGTTTCAAAGAGGGGGAAGTACGGGCGTGCAGCCAATGGCGGGCGTTTCCGGAAAATAGGGGCCTCGCCAATCACGATTGTCGACAGTGAGTTCTGTTCCTCCTTCGAACCAATGAAAAAAGCATTAATCTCTTTTAAAAATAGAGCAGCTAGCAAGTACGCAGAGTTCCGACACGCACATGGGCACTCAATGTCCACCGTTATACGAGTCATCTAATGAGCTTTCACGGTGGCACATATTTAACATGCACTAGAGTTCATAGACGACGTCTCCCCCACCAGGTGAAAGGAATCCGCCCAGTTTGTCCTCACGTTGAGGAAACCTCACACGCTGCTCATTTCATCAACTACCCTCGCCAGTGGCGGGTGCTAGAGGAGGTGAATCCACGCAGCTATCAATCGCTACCTGTTTCTAATGTGTATGATTATTATTATGTTGTGCGGCTGTACTCTTTTCGAACACGTGTTGTTGTTGTTATTGTTATTGTGATAATACAAAAAGAGAACAAAGACGACACAGACGCGTTAGTTCGCGTCTTGATTCAACTGACACCACGGCGTCTCCGGCAGCCATGACGCAGCACAGTGACGCGTCTAGCGATCGTTCTGAGGTGTCCGTAACACCTCCGCCACCGGTTTCAAAAATGCTCGAATTCGCAAGTCAACAAAACCTAAGCTTTTTTAATTTAGAGCACCGTAACATGTTGGCAGCTCCATTGGCGGCACTCCATTCGATGACCGAAATGAAAGCGGCTCATCAACAGCAACAAGCTCAGATGGTCACCAACGATCATCAGCTTCATCATGAGAAACACCACGACGTATCTGCGGCTGACGTCTTGCTGGAGCGTACAAGTCTTCACGTAGAACGATCCGGCTTGACGTCCCGCAGCCCATTGGGCGCAACACCGAGCAATAGCGCGGCACAAGGTGCAAATCCACATGGCATAGACCACATACTTTCTAGGCCGTCGCAAGTCACGACAGGCAATCTCAATTTTCCGCATAGTCTCAGCTTTTCTCAAAATCCACTTAGCATGACTTCAAACAGTTCACATGCCGCGACCAATTCCGGTCTTCAAAGATTCAATATTGCCGCCGCTGCCTTTTTCCACCATCATGCCGCCAGCTCTGTAAATAAATCGGTCGACCTAGGAAGAAGCTCAGGAGGAATTTACTGGCCAGGATTTCAAGGACTTGTTTCCAATCCGATCGCCTGGAGGGAAAGACTTAGCCTAAATTCAAGTAAGTTGAACTGCTATCTCATGCATAGGCTTCTCAGAAGGTCTGTAGATTTCCAGAAATCCAAAAAAATTTAGATTGATGCACTTGAAAAATGNAAGCTCAGGAGGAATTTACTGGCCAGGATTTCAAGGACTTGTTTCCAATCCGATCGCCTGGAGGGAAAGACTTAGCCTAAATTCAAGTAAGTTGAACTGCTATCTCATGCATAGGCTTCTCAGAAGGTCTGTAGATTTCCAGAAATCCAAAAAAATTTAGATTGATGCACTTGAAAAATGAGAATATTTAAATATCTCAATTATTTAATTATTAAATATTCAGCAGGTGTATAAAGTCTGGCATTTATTGAGTGGCTTACGAAATTGCATAAAAATGATTCTAGATTTTATAAATTTTCTTACTCTCCATGAAATAAACGAATCATTTATGAAATCTGATTTGAAATAGGAATTTATTATTGCAGTTGTTCATCTCTTTCCGACGGAAGAAACTCGTCTTCTTCTGCAGTGCTTATGTTTTCAAATATCAATTTAACTGATCTATTTATTTTTAAATTACTACTTCCTTCGTAGTTTTAGTGTTGATTCACATTTATCCTCCCGGGGGCAACGATTCCAATGATTCAGTCTAATCATTTAAAATCAACTGGTCCCTCAAAAAAACTCTGGTTATTATAATTGACAGGTACCTGGCCTACACATTCAAGTAGAATGCATTTTTTGTCTACTTTTTTACCTATGCAAGTATAATACAGAAACAGCGAAGATGCTAAAACAGTTAGGCACCTCATATTCTACTCCCTTTTTATTCGTGTTAGTCCAATTCCCCTACTTTTCTTCACCTAAACTTGTTTCACATTTCATTCTCTGTGAGTCGTTAAACTTCTTTCAACTTTATTCAAGTATGTTAACGTCTGGTGCAGTCACGTTTTTACTAATATCTATTTAGGTATTTTATCCCACTTTTAGTTCTCTACGTCTAAAGCGACCAATTTTAAATGATTAGGTATTTTCGTTTGATAATATCAAATATCTTAATACAGCGTTAACTGTATTATCATTTTTACATTATGGTCAATTTAGAAGAAAGGTGACTTGTTGTGGATATTGGAACATGGGCAAAACGAATAGATATAGATACGTATACATGCGCTAGCCCATAAAATTTGTAGAATGCGGTCAGTCTGACAGTCCCTTCTACCGACAAATATCGTTTCCCAGCAGGTCTCCACGATTTTCCCAAATTTCCCGTGAAACCAATTACTATTTGGACGGAGAGACCTGTGTATCACCGCAAGACAAATATTAGCTGTAGATTTCGGCTAAATAGACTAACATCTTGATTCTCTTTGTACATATTAAGGTTAAGGTAAAGACAAATAGCAGTCAGAGGACACTATTCTTCCAATTGGGGCGCTATTCTGGGCGATTCTTTCCAAATTAATCAGATAAATAAATGTTTTTCCAATATCAATTATACAGAAAAGAGATTCAAAGTTTTTGATAACAGCAGATCGAATCTTATCGTGAAAAATAATGTAATATGATTCTCATTTTTTATTACCTAAATGAAATGGATCCCGACTTGAATTTTGAGGGGGATACAGGTAGGGTCTCTAAGTGGGCAGCCCACTATCCCTTGTGGGCCCCATGAGGTTGTCCCCTAGGGCAAGGATAGGACATATAATGCCTTGTCGTATTTGCGCATTGTCAGAAATTTTTGGAAACATAAACTTTATTATTAATGAAAAAAGTACAAAATTGAATGAGAAATATATATTACTAATGAGAAACTGTTCACTTTTACATATGTAACAACGGTATAACACATATTATTTCTCTACTTTCGTGACTAACACTAAAACAAACCATTTTTTTTTATCAACATCTATGATTTTACAGGTAGTAATATTTTCACTGGTTGCAGAAACTATAGGTATATTTCTAAATATTTAGCATCGCATGGATACGTATAAAGGGATTTTGTGTTTCGTAGTAGTTTTCCACAAATTTCAATACTATTTATATCTCAATCTGGAGGAATATATACATATATCACTTATTTGTAAAATTTGTTTGGTCTTAAGGAAGATCGTGTTATTGGGCTCTTTTGTAGTCAATAATACTTTAAATTGCAATCGTTTTACTGTGTTTCAGTTGTGTTATAATAACAATATCAGGAAGTACACTTGTTGGTTCGTTGCAAATGTAAAAGATTTCATTGAAACGACGACATAATTGGGCAAGGGGATTGTTATCATTTTTTATAAGTTTTTTGATTTTGCCGAGGGTATTTTTAAACAGATTCAAGCCTCATCAAGTCCTCATAAGGTAGATTTAATTGTAAGTTTGTACATGAATTAAGTTTGCCCCTTACGTCCCATATGAAAACCCATAAGGCAATCCTCATTTTAGTATCACCACTTTTTTTTTTGTGGGATTTTCATGAGGAATCTATGGGGAAATTCCTATATCGGCATGTCCCTCATTAGCCACATGAGGCATGCCCCTTATAAATTTTACTCCGGATATAATAACAAATCCTTTACCAAATCCTTCATCGCCACATATGCGCATATTTTACCTACTAATCTTGAGGATCGTCCAGACCCATATTTAAAAGTGGTAAAGAAAGTTCCTACTTTCGATATCCAAGATGCTATCGTTTCTTTAACTAAAAATTACTAATTTTGACGTATCTATGATGCACTTACTCAAAAGGTGGAAGAAAACAATTGGAAAAGAGTGACTGCGTATCTATATTCGGATATAAAAATAATTGAAAAATGTTATGATGATGAGTTGAGAAGTACGTACTAAACAGTTAAATTAGGTTATGGTGGGAATAGTTTCCTTAAACAATACTGTACACCAACAGACTCCATACATATTTGGGCAGGTTATGGCTAGTCTACGATATTCCCATAAGTTTTCCCTCCGTGTTCGCTTTTATCAGCAACTTTTGAGGATACGTTAAATTTCAGAGGAAACTCATTCATGTTTCCTTGAGTAAACTGACAATAATGTTATTTTGGAGTGGTGGACCTATTCTTCTATAGTTGTCGATGCTCATGGCGCATAGCCAAGGCATATGGTCAGCTCATATGTCCTAAACTATGGAATATAACTTAATCAAAGGTGGAATAACGGTTAAAGCATTTGCCGTACTATTCACGTATTTCACGTTCAATTCGCTCTCGATTTAATGTTTGCTTTAATGAGCTATTAATACTTGTAAGTGACATATGCCTTTCTTCATTAGCACAAAGCTTGACAACAGGCAACTAGATATCAATACTAATTTCGTTATCGCACAGAGAGTCACATATGTCTCGAACATTATTACATCATATATCACAATAACTCTGTATACAAGTATAGGTAATTGTAGCCGGTCTAGAACGGCCTCAACCGACCTCGTTCGATTCCAAAGGGAGGAAAAGCCGGTGACGTATCTGTTATTTGTTTGACGCCATCTGGCAGTAGCGTTATTAACTTGGCAAATCAAACAAACCCGGACACTAATTACTATCGTTCCATTGCCTCACTTGTTTAAAATCTAAAGCGATAGCCATTTACAATCAACCATGTTTTTTTAGAGGAATCTTATATAGGCATCCATACCTATCACATTCCTAGTTAGATTTCCTCGATATATGTAAACGGAACTGGTATGATCTTCAGTAGGTACTAATTAAGCGTTTTGCTCTTGAGATTATTTTCGTGTGTTTGCGAAGAATCTCATGATTCAACTTCTGTCAAGGCGCCACTGAATGGCGACACGTTTGGAAATGAAGAAATCCGTGCACCAAGGGAGTCCAGCTTGTGCAGACATTCCGTAGAGTCCCTGAGAAGGGTGTCTACTACCAATGGACACTATCTTTCTCATTTAAAGAAAATCTAACCGCCTATTAGTTGTGATCGTAAGACCAACCACATGCCTAACTTTACATCAAGAAACCCAGGAGTGCCATTCGTACAGCGAACTTCCTGGATTCTTTCTCTTAGCTTCATCAAGGGCGTCTGGAAAGGATTTTGGTTACCTATGTAGGCCGTTCGAAATGTGGTGTTCTATTTTGATCTGGGAATAGATTTAAATTTGAGATGTACCTGATCTTCCCCTAAACAACGATTCTCTGCCTCTATATTGATAGTGATATGGTACCTAGTGAACGTAGCAACCCATAAATTGATGCTAACATCACTCATGTACTTGCACAGACGTACGTATCACAGGGCCCACTTGAGAATTGCGATTACGGCAGTATAATTACCTCATAATCTGAACATATGTCAGCAGCTGATAATATCGCTTGTGTCGCAGGGAAAATCAATTTTATTGCTCACCTAATGACAGTGGTATTATAAGCAACAATAATTACGCGATAAAACAGAGGTATTACTCAAATTATACCACGAATTATTATTCCGATAAACAAATTATTATCTATAGATATATCGTCGGAACTGCATCACAACAATTATTCGTTTAATCTATTATTTTATGCACACATGTATATTTATAGATAGATATATGTACATGTTAAACGCGTAATGTTTCTAGTTTGCATTTTAATTAACGTTGTTTGAAAGATGAGGAAAATGTTTCGCGAAAATCTGCAGAAAAGAAAAGCTTCGAAAGGGACGAGCTTTCGACAACAATAACGAACTTGTTTCTTTGCTAGTATATAATATTAGATATATTAACTGATGATGAGTATTTACACGTATTATAGTGTTTAGTGTTGTTGGCAGGAAATTCGTGACGGGTAATTCGGAATGGTTAACGATCAGGGGGATTTTCGTTCATGTGTGTGTGTATGTGTGTATATCTACCTAATTCCGTCCCTGGTTCGGGTCATAAATGCTGCGGCAATGAACACGTAATTTAGCACTATGGCCTTCAATTAGAGAAGTTGTCCGTTAGCAGCAACGTTCACGGGGGCGATCATTGTGTCGATTGTTATCCGCGTTCGCTGACGATTCGCATCAGTTTCACCCTTCATCGTATGGCCGCTTGCCTTATTCTGGCTTTAATTAACTGCTCGGCGGAGATGTGTGTTATACGGCCATCGTCCAACGTTGTAGCGTAATCAAAACTTTATTTTGCCCCGCTCTTTTACGGCCATAGTTAACTAACTGAGCACTTCTGACACTCAACTCCTCTGCAACATTATCATCAGCCTAATATACAAATTCCAAAACTCAAACAACTTGGAATCTAAACTGTTGCAGCTAGTTTTACGAATTTGTTTAATTTATTAAACGTTTGTCCGTTTTGTAATTCAACTGTCGTCCCAGTAGCACTGCACCAGAATCGTCCTGGAGTCAGTTTCGTCTTGATCCTAAGTATAACCTTTGATTATTTATTGATATACTGGTTGAGGAATTTACGTACACAAATGAAAGAGGTTTTGGGATAATGATATGTGCTCAGGAAGATTTCTGAACAGAGATCGGTCGTGTGCGGGTTTTTCCCGAAGGATTACACGAAATAAATCCGAAAAATGTGTGCCTCTATCTCATATTAAAGAGTTAAGAATGCAAATGTTTCTGGTCCTTCGGCATTACCTACAGAAAGGCGTCCCGAAGCCGGCCGTCGTCGAGGTTGCCACAGCCACGCCGCCGCGACGGCAACAGCCACCGACGCTCGGGGGTGATTGTTATCATGATGATCCATCTTCCATAGCCGAGGAGCGTTGTGCGTGTCGTGTAGAACAAGCATCTACATTGTAGCAGTATTTCTGCGGTTGCTGGAGGCGGTTGCTAAGCAACGAGCGTCAAGGAGGACGACGGGCGCAGCCGCCTTCGCATCGAGCAAGCTGTTTTAAAGGATGAAGAAGCCGTGCCGCGCGCGTTAGAATAATTACACCTCCAGATAACAGAATCGAGAGATTATCCACTTTAGCATATCGCCGTCTCTCTTATCTCACTGTTTACACTCACTTACATTCGTCGTTATCGTATACAAGATGAGGAGAATGTCTGGCCTTGATGAATTTCTCTCGATCTTCGACGTTTCGGCACTTTCGTCCAAATTGTTTACTTGCTGTTATCCTAACTCATCCCCATTCGACCGGGATAAAAAAATTATTGAATCGATACTGGTTCATATACAAAGCGATTTTTATTGAATTGCTGTAATAAGTATCTAATAAGAATAACAATTCGGCATTACTTCAGCAAGTAGAATGTAGAATAATATACATAAATACGTGCAAGCAGATAAGAAAGACAGAAACAATTTTTTTTGGTAAAGTAAAAACTATGTATCTATGTAAGCAATTTCTCGTTGGATCAGTTAGTGGATTGGACTAAAGTTGGTAGACACATCATCAGGAAAAGCCGTGTTCATCCAAATCCAAATTTCGCGTTCGTATAGGTAGAGGAATAGGTTATGAAAGAATATTGGATGCCGGTGGATTATCAATATTAAGTGTCGACACGTTTTATCATCCGGGATATATTTATGTGTAACAATCCTAAAAGAATGTTTCGATGACGCAACGATCACACACTGGCCCGAAGCGATAGATGCGGCATTATTGAATTTGTTCCGACTTTATACGTCCCTGGGCGGCTATCTAACGCTACATCCTGCGTTGTCAGNCTCTAAATTATTAAGGGATTTTTCCCAACAATCCTTCGTATTTCTTTATCCGTAATCCGTACGTTGACGATGTCTCCCTTTGGCGACATACCAGCATTTAAATCATTCATTTAAATACACATACAACATATTAAACAGACTTTTTTTTCTTTCAATATTACAAAGTTTATCAAAATTTCAAAACGTTTCAAAATGTATTCTGTTACATTTCGTCTGAATTTCCAAAATATTGCTTTATAACTGAGATCAAACAACAAAGAAACGAAGTGTGAAGGCGCGTATGCATTCGGAATACTGAATTTGGTTGGAAATCGCTATATTATATCAATCTCTTCATCCTGCTCTTAAACACGTGTTACGCCCGACTCGGAAACCGTTTTACCACAACTGGCAGCTTCATATATGAATGGCGTCAGAACAGAGTGTGTACAAGACTCCAAACGTGCCGCAAAAACCGACTTCAACAAAATGCACTGCCACATTATAAAATTGTACTTAGCATTCGTAACATTCCAAAATTTGATTAAGACAAACAGTCCGTGCTTTTCAAAAGTTTAAATTATGAAACACATTTCCAAAGAGGTGTTATGAGCAAATTAATTTTTTCTAATTGGGAAGTGTATTCTTGACTAAAATATCAATAACTGTATCACTTAATGACAATAAGGATAATTACAATTAATTACTTCTTATGTAATGTGTATGATTTGAGAATCCAATAAAATAGCATATAGATACCATATAGAAATGATAATCAAGAATTTTTAAAGTACCTACCTACTTTTGGACAAAGGTGTTGATAGCACTTAGGCATATTTTAAGTATAATATACCTACAAACTGCAAGTTTTTTGTAGAAGGAATTTCGAAAAAAGTTACTATTATTATATATTGTTTCGGATTCTAATCGCATCTTATTGATGAAACCCCCATGACGGATCATGGTAGCGTAGAACACCTTTGACGCCACAAAATTGTATGTTTCGTGACCAACGTTGCAGATCCTGAATCCACAACGTGATGTTCTTAAGGATGTCTCTTGTGAGAGGAAAGAAAAAGTTGAGCACTTGCGGATTTCATCAATAAGACGCGGTTAGAATCCGAAAATCCAGTATCTTCAGATAGTCGTGAAAGCTTAAATCAACTTACTATAGATACATTAATTTGATATTATAAAGGAAGAGAAGGAATATATCTAGGTATTAAGGAATATTTCTAAATATACACAACGGTAGTCAAGTGAATGAGATTGCATCCGCTTTAGGGTCATTCCGCGTGACGTCACTAGCACTGACAATGGCAAATGGCGGAAAAGTATCTTTAAACTCTAAAGCATCATATAAGTCAACAATTTTTAAACATATTTCAATATTTTCTTCTTGGCAATTTCAGAATCTTTTAGGACTATGACTGAGTCTATAGTAAAGAAACTGTAATTATCCTTTCGTGTCTTTTGGTGTATATTATTTAAATACCAAGAAAACACTGTCCGCCACAATCCTTTATTTGATGCAGCAAACTTTTTTATTACGGTTTGTCATAAAATCGATAGTCAATTATCCTTCTTAAGTACATATGCTTACAAATCTCTTCATTAATTATGAATAAATATTTGAATAAATGTGCAAGTGCGTGTAGTTTAATTTATTTTAATTAATTATTAGTTTCTGGGGAATGAAATGTTTCTTAGTGAGAGGGTTCTAATGAAAACTAATAGTCCATGTGCTAACGCAGCTAACTAAGTGAGACAGGGGATGTGTCAGGTTGCGATTGTGGTCCACCGTTAGGGTGGTGACTTCCCTAGGGTCTTTTTAAGGACCAAAATATTTCAGTTATTGATTTACCAAATAGCCGTTTGGCAACGGAAAACTTATTAGGTACATATATATATATCCGCAGCTTTATAATGCTTTTTGCTTTGTTTCAGTGAATCAAGGAAGTTTAGGAGGTGTTGGACCTGAAAAGGATGCAAAAAAGAAGCACACGAGGCCTACGTTTTCTGGTCAACAAATTTTTGCCCTTGAAAAAACCTTCGAACAGACGAAATATTTAGCAGGTCCTGAACGAGCGAAGCTTGCCTACGCACTAGGAATGACGGAGTCACAAGTAAAGGTACATAAAAGTTTTAAATGTTTGTAAAAGGCGCGTGTAGATACTCCTCTATGTTGAAAGTAAAAGGAATATGAAATGAAAGTGAATGAAAAATTAAATAAAGGAGGAGGCAATTTTTTTTTATTTTCTATTTCCTTTTGTCAAAAGGCACTAACAAAAAATTACGACACTCATTACGGTTTAAGGTATTTAAAAAGTAACGACATTTGGAGCACAAGACGGCTAAAAATTCCTTGGTTAAAGTGAACTTTTTCTAATCTCGGAGGTCTCCTTTCAGTTAATGAAGTGGAGCCGCGACGGCCCAGTAACTGCCTGAAAAACCCCCGTTTTATTTATTTAGTGACATCAAAGTATGCGACGCAGCACGACCGCGCCGTCCCGATGCAGCCGGTGGCGTCGTTCTACGTCGTCGGATAGCGCGGACGGAAGGATTTAATTTACAAAAATGCGGAATGTTTTATGATAATAAAACGGCGCTCAGATTAAATAAAAATGCTAAGCAAAAAGTTCTCCCGGGAATTAATAAGTTAGCAGCAGTGAGTTCCGCCATTATAACGACGAGCTTGCGGTCCATGGTGCGCGACATTTTAAATTTCTAGAAGCTTAAAAGACCCCGGAGAATTGAGAGAAATTAATACCTAGCACGACTCGATTTTACCTTCTTTGCCTCCGGTTCGACTACGCCATTAAAATTCTATTACACACAAAACGATATCTTTTATTGGCCCTGTTCGACATAATAAACCTTATCAGGTAAATAAGCCAAAAGAAGTTTCTAACTACGAACTATGAGTAGGTATTTTCATAACCACAACCCACAAAAATATTCTACATTACTTCATATATATATATACCGTAAAGGAAACTTTCTAGTATAATTGATCATTTTACGAAAGCTGCGCACATTTCGTATACCTACTGAAGGAATAAGCTTTACGCTGAGAGGCTAGAGATGCACCGGATAGAGCTTTTGCCGGGTACCGGATAAGCGGGTACCTGACATAAGCTCTGTTCAAAACCCCTACGTTTAATGGTACATGTCTTCGTTCTGGCGAGCTTTCTATTAAACACCAACGTCTCATACCACATCAAGTCCTGTTAAAAAGTCGTTTAAACATTAAACCAATGAAAATTTAATTGTTGGTTGGCGGATTTTCAATGAGAGGGTTGAGTTGAAACCGTTGAAACGGCATCACTATCCGGTACCTGACCGGATCCTATTCCATATCTACTGAAGAAATATGCCTTACGCTGAGAGGCTAGAGATGCATCCGATAGAGCTTTTGCTGGGTACCGGATAAGCGGGTACCTGACATTAGCTGCGTGCAAAACCACTATGTTTAATTGTACATGTGTTCGTTCTGGCGAGCTTTCTATTAAACTCCAACGTCTCAAACCACATTAAGTCCTATTCAAAAAGTCCTTTAAACATTAAACCAATGAAATTTTAATTGTTGGTTGGCGGATTTTCAATGAGAGGGATGAGTTGAAACCGTTGAAACGGTATCATTATCCGGTACCTGACCGGATCCTATTCCATATCTATTGAAGAAACAAGCTTTATGCTGAGAGGCTAGAGATGCACCGGATAGAGCTTTTCCTGGGTACCGAATAAGCGGGTACATGTACCACATTAAGTCCCTTTCAAAAAGTCGTTTAAACGTTTAAACCAATGAAATTTTAATTCTTGTTTGCCGAATTTTCAACCAGAGAAATGAGTTGAAATCGTTGAAACGGAATCATTATCCGGTACCTGGCCGGATCCTAATCCATATTAGCTTTACGCTGAGAGGCTAGAGATGCATCGGATAGAGATTTTGCCGGGTACCGAAGAATCGGGTACCCGACATTAGCTGTGTGCAAAATCACTACGTTTAATGGTACATGTCTTCGTTCTAGCGAGTTTACCTTAAACCCCCACTAACGTTCCAAACCATATTTAGTACCGTTCAAAAAGGCGTTTAAACATTAAACCAATGAAATTTTAATTCTTGTTTGCCGAATTTTCAACCAGAGAGATGAGTTAAAACCATTGAAACGGCATCATCATCCGGTACTAATAAACTGTTAAAATAAATTGTTTAAAAAATATTTTTCTGTAGAAAACAAAATACGTTTGGGCTTTGAGTGCTACCCCTATCAATGAAGCAACCTGGTCGGCCGGCACGGCATATTATATAGCAATCCACTTAAGAGCTTTTTGTACATCCCAATGCAACACTTTGTAGGCGTTTTGAGATTGAAAATTAAAATAAAAAATTGGTAAGGAATATGTTTTTCCTTGGACCTCGATGAAAATTTTAAAAAATTTCCGGACCATCTGAAATCACTTGCCGACCCCTGTTCTAAAAATACACTACAATGTATAATATTTGGAGAGAACAAAAAACTAATTTGATTTTTTTGTATTATTGGTATCTAAAATAGTTAGATTTTGAACGATTCGTAAGAACAGGGGTGTAAAATGGAAGAATAGTAATAGGAAAGATTATTAATGAAATTAGTGAAGCCGATGCATTGGTGACAACGGGCGTCGCTCATATGACGTTAGTTGGCGTAAATGACAGGATCGCTGTAGTTCTATGATGTATCACCCAGACAGGGTGTGCGGCTGTGCGCGTATAATCTCCTGACAAATTGAATTAGGGCGGCTTGGGCACCGTCGCGGGGGCGCCACTTGTTTATAACAAACAGATCCCTTCGTATTTATGATAGGATCTCTTGTCGATACGCTGGCGGCTGTATATACATATAGCTGCTTGTTTCGTCATAAAAATCGACTACTGTCTACTACTAAAATGTTCACTTTTTCTTCATTCACCCAAAAAGGAAAACTTTTTACTCGATTTAATCATTAAAGGCCTTACTTGGTTCATGTACACAGGCTTATTCCTTCATTATCAATTCATTTTAATATCTTTGATTTGGATGTTAAGCGGGCTTATATTACAACCATCCTGTAAAATCATGGTGGGGACTTATTTTCGCGGTACGTCGTACTTTTCGGGAAACGGTAGCAGAATGTAATTTGTGACAGTTATACCTATGTAACAATTACACTATTTTAAGAATCCAAAGTAACTCTAATTAATAAGCAGATAAATTTCTCTTTCTCGATGTCTATTTTTTGTTGTATGGGTACGTTTGATACCAGCGAAAAGATTAGTTGAACTTTTTGACTTCACTTTTAAGGGCTCTGTCATATCCTATAATTGTATACAAAGTTTATATAATACAGTCATTTTATGTACCTACCTTGGTTGTATACTAGACTGACTAGTATAATTGTTGTAAATGTACATTATTTACAAAAATACTAATTCAAAAATTAGGTAAGCTTTGCTTTGTATTTACCGTAAATATGACATCTTTCTGAACTAAAATCGAAAAAGAACGAACTATTCTTCGAAAACCCTAGGAAATAATGTCCTAAAGTTTTGACGTATAAATATAATATTTAATAAGCACATTCTTTATAACAGATATAATTTTTCATAATCCTCATTTTTCATGCAACAAACTACCTAAAGCTTTTGAAAGCTTTTATTTGCTTTTTGATTATTAAGTCAACCCTTAAAGAAAGTTCCCGGATACTAGCCTGAACTTTACGTTAGGTATGTGCTGTTGGGTGTATGTCTTAGAATTACATTATCTTATTTTGATTGGGGCAATGTTCTTTATACACATTAAAAAAGGCGTTGTGACAACAGCTGTACTTTTAAATTTCGGACAGTAGAACAACCCTTGTGTCATACGTTCAGAACGGCCCCTTCGTCCTTACAGTCTTCACCACCGTTGGTGCATTCAAAGGGGATGCTAATTCTGCGTCAAATAGTAATAAATACAGTTTGCGGCAATCTGTCTCTAAATGAGGTCTATCCGATTAAAGCTTAAGCCAAAATCTCCATGGGTTAATTCAATGATATAATCCGTTTAATTTTAAGTATGGTACCACGCTCAGAACACAGATGTACTTGTAAAAACTAACGATAAACAATTTAAAGGATTAACTTTGTTATTATAGTATGCACATTTATGTAACGAATACAAGTAACTCGAGAAATTCATGTCGAACTTCGGAAATACTTTATATTACTTGAAACTAACTCCTTCGCCGTTTTGTCATTTGTTAGGTAAAAACGCTTATTTTGTTGTTGTTGGAAATAAAAATTTCAGTTGTAAAAAAGAGACTAGAATAAAAAATCCTACCTTAAACTCCATCGTTGTCGTCAAAAAGGGCTGAAACGTTGACTCAAACGGAATCTTGAATGCGACTACATCTGAAACAAAATGAATTACATTAATTTCGTTCGTGTAAGTCTCTACAAACAACCTGTATACATATATCCAATGTACTATGTCAAAATAATTATATACATATAAGTACCTTTTATGATAATATAATTTATTCAATACCTAATTAATATACACTACTTTTAAACTATAAGTTTTTTTATTATNGGCCAGGATTTCAAGGACTTGTTTCCAATCCGATCGCCTGGAGGGAAAGACTTAGCCTAAATTCAAGTAAGTTGAACTGCTATCTCATGCATAGGCTTCTCAGAAGGTCTGTAGATTTCCAGAAATCCAAAAAAATTTAGATTGATGCACTTGAAAAATGGGCATATATTTAAATATCTGAATCACTCAATTTTTAAATATTCAGCAGGGAAAGACAGTAAATTAAACCGCAATCTCATGCATAGGTTCCTTAGAACGTCTATGGATTTGCAGACAATTTTTCAGAAAATCCAGATAATTTAGAGTGATGCACTTGAAAAATGAGAATATTTAAATATCTCAATTATTTAATTATTAAATATTCAGCAGGTGTATAAAGTCTGGCATTTATTGAGTGGCTTACGAAATTGCATAAAAATGATTCTAGATTTTATAAATTTTCTTACTCTCCATGAAATAAACGAATCATTTATGAAATCTGATTTGAAATAGGAATTTATTATTGCAGTTGTTCATCTCTTTCCGACGGAAGAAACTCGTCTTCTTCTGCAGTGCTTATGTTTTCAAATATCAATTTAACTGATCTATTTATTTTTAAATTACTACTTCCTTCGTAGTTTTAGTGTTGATTCACATTTATCCTCCCGGGGGCAACGATTCCAATGATTCAGTCTAATCATTTAAAATCAACTGGTCCCTCAAAAAAACTCTGGTTATTATAATTGACAGGTACCTGGCCTACACATTCAAGTAGAATGCATTTTTTGTCTACTTTTTTACCTATGCAAGTATAATACAGAAACAGCGAAGATGCTAAAACAGTTAGGCACCTCATATTCTACTCCCTTTTTATTCGTGTTAGTCCAATTCCCCTACTTTTCTTCACCTAAACTTGTTTCACATTTCATTCTCTGTGAGTCGTTAAACTTCTTTCAACTTTATTCAAGTATGTTAACGTCTGGTGCAGTCACGTTTTTACTAATATCTATTTAGGTATTTTATCCCACTTTTAGTTCTCTACGTCTAAAGCGACCAATTTTAAATGATTAGGTATTTTCGTTTGATAATATCAAATATCTTAATACAGCGTTAACTGTATTATCATTTTTACATTATGGTCAATTTAGAAGAAAGGTGACTTGTTGTGGATATTGGAACATGGGCAAAACGAATAGATATAGATACGTATACATGCGCTAGCCCATAAAATTTGTAGAATGCGGTCAGTCTGACAGTCCCTTCTACCGACAAATATCGTTTCCCAGCAGGTCTCCACGATTTTCCCAAATTTCCCGTGAAACCAATTACTATTTGGACGGAGAGACCTGTGTATCACCGCAAGACAAATATTAGCTGTAGATTTCGGCTAAATAGACTAACATCTTGATTCTCTTTGTACATATTAAGGTTAAGGTAAAGACAAATAGCAGTCAGAGGACACTATTCTTCCAATTGGGGCGCTATTCTGGGCGATTCTTTCCAAATTAATCAGATAAATAAATGTTTTTCCAATATCAATTATACAGAAAAGAGATTCAAAGTTTTTGATAACAGCAGATCGAATCTTATCGTGAAAAATAATGTAATATGATTCTCATTTTTTATTACCTAAATGAAATGGATCCCGACTTGAATTTTGAGGGGGATACAGGTAGGGTCTCTAAGTGGGCAGCCCACTATCCCTTGTGGGCCCCATGAGGTTGTCCCCTAGGGCAAGGATAGGACATATAATGCCTTGTCGTATTTGCGCATTGTCAGAAATTTTTGGAAACATAAACTTTATTATTAATGAAAAAAGTACAAAATTGAATGAGAAATATATATTACTAATGAGAAACTGTTCACTTTTACATATGTAACAACGGTATAACACATATTATTTCTCTACTTTCGTGACTAACACTAAAACAAACCATTTTTTTTTATCAACATCTATGATTTTACAGGTAGTAATATTTTCACTGGTTGCAGAAACTATAGGTATATTTCTAAATATTTAGCATCGCATGGATACGTATAAAGGGATTTTGTGTTTCGTAGTAGTTTTCCACAAATTTCAATACTTCCATTTGGAGGAATATATACATATATCACTTATTTGTAAAATTTGTTTGGTCTTAAGGAAGATCGTGTTATTGGGCTCTTTTGTAGTCAATAATACTTTAAATTGCAATCGTTTTACTGTGTTTCAGTTGTGTTATAATAACAATATCAGGAAGTACACTTGTTGGTTCGTTGCAAATGTAAAAGATTTCATTGAAACGACGACATAATTGGGCAAGGGGATTGTTATCATTTTTTATAAGTTTTTTGATTTTGCCGAGGGTATTTTTAAACAGATTCAAGCCTCATCAAGTCCTCATAAGGTAGATTTAATTGTAAGTTTGTACATGAATTAAGTTTGCCCCTTACGTCCCATATGAAAACCCATAAGGCAATCCTCATTTTAGTATCACCACTTTTTTTTTTGTGGGATTTTCATGAGGAATCTATGGGGAAATTCCTATATCGGCATGTCCCTCATTAGCCACATGAGGCATGCCCCTTATAAATTTTACTCCGGATATAATAACAAATCCTTTACCAAATCCTTCATCGCCACATATGCGCATATTTTACCTACTAATCTTGAGGATCGTCCAGACCCATATTTAAAAGTGGTAAAGAAAGTTCCTACTTTCGATATCCAAGATGCTATCGTTTCTTTAACTAAAAATTACTAATTTTGACGTATCTATGATGCACTTACTCAAAAGGTGGAAGAAAACAATTGGAAAAGAGTGACTGCGTATCTATATTCGGATATAAAAATAATTGAAAAATGTTATGATGATGAGTTGAGAAGTACGTACTAAACAGTTAAATTAGGTTATGGTGGGAATAGTTTCCTTAAACAATACTGTACACCAACAGACTCCATACATATTTGGGCAGGTTATGGCTAGTCTACGATATTCCCATAAGTTTTCCCTCCGTGTTCGCTTTTATCAGCAACTTTTGAGGATACGTTAAATTTCAGAGGAAACTCATTCATGTTTCCTTGAGTAAACTGACAATAATGTTATTTTGGAGTGGTGGACCTATTCTTCTATAGTTGTCGATGCTCATGGCGCATAGCCAAGGCATATGGTCAGCTCATATGTCCTAAACTATGGAATATAACTTAATCAAAGGTGGAATAACGGTTAAAGCATTTGCCGTACTATTCACGTATTTCACGTTCAATTCGCTCTCGATTTAATGTTTGCTTTAATGAGCTATTAATACTTGTAAGTGACATATGCCTTTCTTCATTAGCACAAAGCTTGACAACAGGCAACTAGATATCAATACTAATTTCGTTATCGCACAGAGAGTCACATATGTCTCGAACATTATTACATCATATATCACAATAACTCTGTATACAAGTATAGGTAATTGTAGCCGGTCTAGAACGGCCTCAACCGACCTCGTTCGATTCCAAAGGGAGGAAAAGCCGGTGACGTATCTGTTATTTGTTTGACGCCATCTGGCAGTAGCGTTATTAACTTGGCAAATCAAACAAACCCGGACACTAATTACTATCGTTCCATTGCCTCACTTGTTTAAAATCTAAAGCGATAGCCATTTACAATCAACCATGTTTTTTTAGAGGAATCTTATATAGGCATCCATACCTATCACATTCCTAGTTAGATTTCCTCGATATATGTAAACGGAACTGGTATGATCTTCAGTAGGTACTAATTAAGCGTTTTGCTCTTGAGATTATTTTCGTGTGTTTGCGAAGAATCTCATGATTCAACTTCTGTCAAGGCGCCACTGAATGGCGACACGTTTGGAAATGAAGAAATCCGTGCACCAAGGGAGTCCAGCTTGTGCAGACATTCCGTAGAGTCCCTGAGAAGGGTGTCTACTACCAATGGACACTATCTTTCTCATTTAAAGAAAATCTAACCGCCTATTAGTTGTGATCGTAAGACCAACCACATGCCTAACTTTACATCAAGAAACCCAGGAGTGCCATTCGTACAGCGAACTTCCTGGATTCTTTCTCTTAGCTTCATCAAGGGCGTCTGGAAAGGATTTTGGTTACCTATGTAGGCCGTTCGAAATGTGGTGTTCTATTTTGATCTGGGAATAGATTTAAATTTGAGATGTACCTGATCTTCCCCTAAACAACGATTCTCTGCCTCTATATTGATAGTGATATGGTACCTAGTGAACGTAGCAACCCATAAATTGATGCTAACATCACTCATGTACTTGCACAGACGTACGTATCACAGGGCCCACTTGAGAATTGCGATTACGGCAGTATAATTACCTCATAATCTGAACATATGTCAGCAGCTGATAATATCGCTTGTGTCGCAGGGAAAATCAATTTTATTGCTCACCTAATGACAGTGGTATTATAAGCAACAATAATTACGCGATAAAACAGAGGTATTACTCAAATTATACCACGAATTATTATTCCGATAAACAAATTATTATCTATAGATATATCGTCGGAACTGCATCACAACAATTATTCGTTTAATCTATTATTTTATGCACACATGTATATTTATAGATAGATATATGTACATGTTAAACGCGTAATGTTTCTAGTTTGCATTTTAATTAACGTTGTTTGAAAGATGAGGAAAATGTTTCGCGAAAATCTGCAGAAAAGAAAAGCTTCGAAAGGGACGAGCTTTCGACAACAATAACGAACTTGTTTCTTTGCTAGTATATAATATTAGATATATTAACTGATGATGAGTATTTACACGTATTATAGTGTTTAGTGTTGTTGGCAGGAAATTCGTGACGGGTAATTCGGAATGGTTAACGATCAGGGGGATTTTCGTTCATGTGTGTGTGTATGTGTGTATATCTACCTAATTCCGTCCCTGGTTCGGGTCATAAATGCTGCGGCAATGAACACGTAATTTAGCACTATGGCCTTCAATTAGAGAAGTTGTCCGTTAGCAGCAACGTTCACGGGGGCGATCATTGTGTCGATTGTTATCCGCGTTCGCTGACGATTCGCATCAGTTTCACCCTTCATCGTATGGCCGCTTGCCTTATTCTGGCTTTAATTAACTGCTCGGCGGAGATGTGTGTTATACGGCCATCGTCCAACGTTGTAGCGTAATCAAAACTTTATTTTGCCCCGCTCTTTTACGGCCATAGTTAACTAACTGAGCACTTCTGACACTCAACTCCTCTGCAACATTATCATCAGCCTAATATACAAATTCCAAAACTCAAACAACTTGGAATCTAAACTGTTGCAGCTAGTTTTACGAATTTGTTTAATTTATTAAACGTTTGTCCGTTTTGTAATTCAACTGTCGTCCCAGTAGCACTGCACCAGAATCGTCCTGGAGTCAGTTTCGTCTTGATCCTAAGTATAACCTTTGATTATTTATTGATATACTGGTTGAGGAATTTACGTACACAAATGAAAGAGGTTTTGGGATAATGATATGTGCTCAGGAAGATTTCTGAACAGAGATCGGTCGTGTGCGGGTTTTTCCCGAAGGATTACACGAAATAAATCCGAAAAATGTGTGCCTCTATCTCATATTAAAGAGTTAAGAATGCAAATGTTTCTGGTCCTTCGGCATTACCTACAGAAAGGCGTCCCGAAGCCGGCCGTCGTCGAGGTTGCCACAGCCACGCCGCCGCGACGGCAACAGCCACCGACGCTCGGGGGTGATTGTTATCATGATGATCCATCTTCCATAGCCGAGGAGCGTTGTGCGTGTCGTGTAGAACAAGCATCTACATTGTAGCAGTATTTCTGCGGTTGCTGGAGGCGGTTGCTAAGCAACGAGCGTCAAGGAGGACGACGGGCGCAGCCGCCTTCGCATCGAGCAAGCTGTTTTAAAGGATGAAGAAGCCGTGCCGCGCGCGTTAGAATAATTACACCTCCAGATAACAGAATCGAGAGATTATCCACTTTAGCATATCGCCGTCTCTCTTATCTCACTGTTTACACTCACTTACATTCGTCGTTATCGTATACAAGATGAGGAGAATGTCTGGCCTTGATGAATTTCTCTCGATCTTCGACGTTTCGGCACTTTCGTCCAAATTGTTTACTTGCTGTTATCCTAACTCATCCCCATTCGACCGGGATAAAAAAATTATTGAATCGATACTGGTTCATATACAAAGCGATTTTTATTGAATTGCTGTAATAAGTATCTAATAAGAATAACAATTCGGCATTACTTCAGCAAGTAGAATGTAGAATAATATACATAAATACGTGCAAGCAGATAAGAAAGACAGAAACAATTTTTTTTGGTAAAGTAAAAACTATGTATCTATGTAAGCAATTTCTCGTTGGATCAGTTAGTGGATTGGACTAAAGTTGGTAGACACATCATCAGGAAAAGCCGTGTTCATCCAAATCCAAATTTCGCGTTCGTATAGGTAGAGGAATAGGTTATGAAAGAATATTGGATGCCGGTGGATTATCAATATTAAGTGTCGACACGTTTTATCATCCGGGATATATTTATGTGTAACAATCCTAAAAGAATGTTTCGATGACGCAACGATCACACACTGGCCCGAAGCGATAGATGCGGCATTATTGAATTTGTTCCGACTTTATACGTCCCTGGGCGGCTATCTAACGCTACATCCTGCGTTGTCAGCATATATAGATTATTATATAGACATCTGGCTATTCAATGTAGAATCTTTGGTATATAAAAGTATATTGGTTGCTTTGAAAGCATCTTCCACGGTACGGTCTATACATTTCTTATTCCTGTTATATTGCGCACCTGCTGACTATAATTTTCTTTCCCGCTACACATTGTATCCCGGTGACAAAAAGGCTTTCGCTTTATTATTTCTGCTATCGATACTTTCAAACACTCCCAATCGATATGCTCTTCGATTTACTCTTCAAATGTGCTTGCTTATGATTTTCGAAACGAAAGCAAATGAAATTATTGGCTAAATGCGTAAAAACTTACTCCTAGGTACATACGCATATGATGTTTAAAACGTAACTGAACGCAACTAAAATAATTTGCTGAATGCGTGAAAAACTTAACTGAATCCAATTTATATATTTTTTTGGCTAAATTCGTTTGTAAGCAGCAACGCTAGTTGTAAGAGTTGACATGTGTTCTACGAAATAAAGTAGATGGTGTAATGCTTCATTTTTGTGTTGAAGAAGTTAATTTTTCTAAATTTATATTGTAGAAAAAGAGAGAGTAAAACGAACATGGCAGCTGAGGAGACACAAATTTTGGGGAGTATCTGGAAAGCCGGTTATATAGCCGAGATTACAAATAAAAATAACATAAATACGGCCCCTGACATTATGTAAATCGTACACACTCGCGTTTTTCCTGCAAGTGTTTTTTACTACGGGATTAAAGGCAATCCCTGATGACACAAAACGCTCGTCATAGCACATAACATTGAGGGAAACGCTTCGCTCTAAATTATTAAGGGATTTTTCCCAACAATCCTTCGTATTTCTTTATCCGTAATCCGTACGTTGACGATGTCTCCCTTTGGCGACATACCAGCATTTAAATCATTCATTTAAATACACATACAACATATTAAACAGACTTTTTTTTCTTTCAATATTACAAAGTTTATCAAAATTTCAAAACGTTTCAAAATGTATTCTGTTACATTTCGTCTGAATTTCCAAAATATTGCTTTATAACTGAGATCAAACAACAAAGAAACGAAGTGTGAAGGCGCGTATGCATTCGGAATACTGAATTTGGTTGGAAATCGCTATATTATATCAATCTCTTCATCCTGCTCTTAAACACGTGTTACGCCCGACTCGGAAACCGTTTTACCACAACTGGCAGCTTCATATATGAATGGCGTCAGAACAGAGTGTGTACAAGACTCCAAACGTGCCGCAAAAACCGACTTCAACAAAATGCACTGCCACATTATAAAATTGTACTTAGCATTCGTAACATTCCAAAATTTGATTAAGACAAACAGTCCGTGCTTTTCAAAAGTTTAAATTATGAAACACATTTCCAAAGAGGTGTTATGAGCAAATTAATTTTTTCTAATTGGGAAGTGTATTCTTGACTAAAATATCAATAACTGTATCACTTAATGACAATAAGGATAATTACAATTAATTACTTCTTATGTAATGTGTATGATTTGAGAATCCAATAAAATAGCATATAGATACCATATAGAAATGATAATCAAGAATTTTTAAAGTACCTACCTACTTTTGGACAAAGGTGTTGATAGCACTTAGGCATATTTTAAGTATAATATACCTACAAACTGCAAGTTTTTTGTAGAAGGAATTTCGAAAAAAGTTACTATTATTATATATTGTTTCGGATTCTAATCGCATCTTATTGATGAAACCCCCATGACGGATCATGGTAGCGTAGAACACCTTTGACGCCACAAAATTGTATGTTTCGTGACCAACGTTGCAGATCCTGAATCCACAACGTGATGTTCTTAAGGATGTCTCTTGTGAGAGGAAAGAAAAAGTTGAGCACTTGCGGATTTCATCAATAAGACGCGGTTAGAATCCGAAAATCCAGTATCTTCAGATAGTCGTGAAAGCTTAAATCAACTTACTATAGATACATTAATTTGATATTATAAAGGAAGAGAAGGAATATATCTAGGTATTAAGGAATATTTCTAAATATACACAACGGTAGTCAAGTGAATGAGATTGCATCCGCTTTAGGGTCATTCCGCGTGACGTCACTAGCACTGACAATGGCAAATGGCGGAAAAGTATCTTTAAACTCTAAAGCATCATATAAGTCAACAATTTTTAAACATATTTCAATATTTTCTTCTTGGCAATTTCAGAATCTTTTAGGACTATGACTGAGTCTATAGTAAAGAAACTGTAATTATCCTTTCGTGTCTTTTGGTGTATATTATTTAAATACCAAGAAAACACTGTCCGCCACAATCCTTTATTTGATGCAGCAAACTTTTTTATTACGGTTTGTCATAAAATCGATAGTCAATTATCCTTCTTAAGTACATATGCTTACAAATCTCTTCATTAATTATGAATAAATATTTGAATAAATGTGCAAGTGCGTGTAGTTTAATTTATTTTAATTAATTATTAGTTTCTGGGGAATGAAATGTTTCTTAGTGAGAGGGTTCTAATGAAAACTAATAGTCCATGTGCTAACGCAGCTAACTAAGTGAGACAGGGGATGTGTCAGGTTGCGATTGTGGTCCACCGTTAGGGTGGTGACTTCCCTAGGGTCTTTTTAAGGACCAAAATATTTCAGTTATTGATTTACCAAATAGCCGTTTGGCAACGGAAAACTTATTAGGTACATATATATATATCCGCAGCTTTATAATGCTTTTTGCTTTGTTTCAGTGAATCAAGGAAGTTTAGGAGGTGTTGGACCTGAAAAGGATGCAAAAAAGAAGCACACGAGGCCTACGTTTTCTGGTCAACAAATTTTTGCCCTTGAAAAAACCTTCGAACAGACGAAATATTTAGCAGGTCCTGAACGAGCGAAGCTTGCCTACGCACTAGGAATGACGGAGTCACAAGTAAAGGTACATAAAAGTTTTAAATGTTTGTAAAAGGCGCGTGTAGATACTCCTCTATGTTGAAAGTAAAAGGAATATGAAATGAAAGTGAATGAAAAATTAAATAAAGGAGGAGGCAATTTTTTTTTATTTTCTATTTCCTTTTGTCAAAAGGCACTAACAAAAAATTACGACACTCATTACGGTTTAAGGTATTTAAAAAGTAACGACATTTGGAGCACAAGACGGCTAAAAATTCCTTGGTTAAAGTGAACTTTTTCTAATCTCGGAGGTCTCCTTTCAGTTAATGAAGTGGAGCCGCGACGGCCCAGTAACTGCCTGAAAAACCCCCGTTTTATTTATTTAGTGACATCAAAGTATGCGACGCAGCACGACCGCGCCGTCCCGATGCAGCCGGTGGCGTCGTTCTACGTCGTCGGATAGCGCGGACGGAAGGATTTAATTTACAAAAATGCGGAATGTTTTATGATAATAAAACGGCGCTCAGATTAAATAAAAATGCTAAGCAAAAAGTTCTCCCGGGAATTAATAAGTTAGCAGCAGTGAGTTCCGCCATTATAACGACGAGCTTGCGGTCCATGGTGCGCGACATTTTAAATTTCTAGAAGCTTAAAAGACCCCGGAGAATTGAGAGAAATTAATACCTAGCACGACTCGATTTTACCTTCTTTGCCTCCGGTTCGACTACGCCATTAAAATTCTATTACACACAAAACGATATCTTTTATTGGCCCTGTTCGACATAATAAACCTTATCAGGTAAATAAGCCAAAAGAAGTTTCTAACTACGAACTATGAGTAGGTATTTTCATAACCACAACCCACAAAAATATTCTACATTACTTCATATATATATATACCGTAAAGGAAACTTTCTAGTATAATTGATCATTTTACGAAAGCTGCGCACATTTCGTATACCTACTGAAGGAATAAGCTTTACGCTGAGAGGCTAGAGATGCACCGGATAGAGCTTTTGCCGGGTACCGGATAAGCGGGTACCTGACATAAGCTCTGTTCAAAACCCCTACGTTTAATGGTACATGTCTTCGTTCTGGCGAGCTTTCTATTAAACACCAACGTCTCATACCACATCAAGTCCTGTTAAAAAGTCGTTTAAACATTAAACCAATGAAAATTTAATTGTTGGTTGGCGGATTTTCAATGAGAGGGTTGAGTTGAAACCGTTGAAACGGCATCACTATCCGGTACCTGACCGGATCCTATTCCATATCTACTGAAGAAATATGCCTTACGCTGAGAGGCTAGAGATGCATCCGATAGAGCTTTTGCTGGGTACCGGATAAGCGGGTACCTGACATTAGCTGCGTGCAAAACCACTATGTTTAATTGTACATGTGTTCGTTCTGGCGAGCTTTCTATTAAACTCCAACGTCTCAAACCACATTAAGTCCTATTCAAAAAGTCCTTTAAACATTAAACCAATGAAATTTTAATTGTTGGTTGGCGGATTTTCAATGAGAGGGATGAGTTGAAACCGTTGAAACGGTATCATTATCCGGTACCTGACCGGATCCTATTCCATATCTATTGAAGAAACAAGCTTTATGCTGAGAGGCTAGAGATGCACCGGATAGAGCTTTTCCTGGGTACCGAATAAGCGGGTACATGTACCACATTAAGTCCCTTTCAAAAAGTCGTTTAAACGTTTAAACCAATGAAATTTTAATTCTTGTTTGCCGAATTTTCAACCAGAGAAATGAGTTGAAATCGTTGAAACGGAATCATTATCCGGTACCTGGCCGGATCCTAATCCATATTAGCTTTACGCTGAGAGGCTAGAGATGCATCGGATAGAGATTTTGCCGGGTACCGAAGAATCGGGTACCCGACATTAGCTGTGTGCAAAATCACTACGTTTAATGGTACATGTCTTCGTTCTAGCGAGTTTACCTTAAACCCCCACTAACGTTCCAAACCATATTTAGTACCGTTCAAAAAGGCGTTTAAACATTAAACCAATGAAATTTTAATTCTTGTTTGCCGAATTTTCAACCAGAGA